>NW_015112738.1:354512-375218 GCF_001443285.1 Poecilia latipinna
TTAATGTGACCAGAAATGATGACCCACTAATCCAACCCAGAAAACCAGAACCTGTCGGTTGTCTCTCTCAGAAACAAACAGGTTACCTTCCTGTTAGCGTCCAGGTTGGCGGCAGGGATCTGCAGAGTCACCAGGTAGTCCGTCCTCTTGTTGAGTTCCTCAGCGATGAAGCTGGCCTCCTGAGCCAACAGCTTGGCCCGAACTATCTGCTCCCTGAGGCGCCGCAGGCTGCGGGTCATCATCGCTTCTCTGCACCACAAACACCAACGAGTTCAACGGATCGTCCGGACAGTCCGTCCGTCCGAGCTACGATTCGACTCACCTGTCTTCGCTCCATCGTCGCATTCGTTTGTGAGGTCCCGATGACGTCCCGGCAGCGGTGGCGCCGACCGGGAGGGACGACGCATCCGAGAAGTGGGACGGTTTCTCCGGTGTGAGCCTCTGGCGGAGCTGTTGCAGCTCCTGCTCGTACATCAGCCTCTGGCGCTCCAGAGCGCAGCGCTTCTCCTCCTCGTGCTGCCTCTCCAGGGTCTGCAGCACGGACTGCAAGGGGTCTGGAGAGGAGGAAGACGAGGAGGAGGAGGAGGAGTCACATCAATTCACATGCAGAAACTGAATTGATGCAGTTTCAATTCCTCAAGAAGAGTAATCCTGGTGGTAGGGGGCGCTCTAGTAGACCACCACAGTTGTTCCCACTGTGGTTTTATGTGAAAAACATTTTTTAAAAGTTGACGGAAAACTTTAAAATATGACTAGATAATTATATGTTAATGGAAGACATTATTGACAATACTTAAAAAAATACAAGTATAATTTTTTTGCACTTCAGTTAAATTTTAAGTCATCAGCCAGTGGATCCTAAAACAAGTTATGTAATGCCAGTCACATTTTAAAATTAAAAACTAAATATGACTTAATGAACAATGATGAGTAAACATCTTCATATGCTTTACTAAATATTCTTGGGTAAAATCATCCTAAAGGCTCCAGGTCTAATATTTCACAGCGTTCTTCACACACAGCACAGCTACAATAAGCTTAAAACAGGTATGGGTCGGTATCGAGTTGAACCTGGAACTGTTTGGGCTCTAAATATTTACTCTCTCGCTGCCTGAGGATTTTCAGCGCCTCATTCCAGGACAGATGTCATTTAAATGAGCCAGAAAGGACAGAGAAAAGGTGTTTCCTGCTGCAGGGCCTTTGTTGATTGGCGTGACTCACCGTTGGTGCCCATCCCCTTCATCATGACCTCCATCTGAGCAAACTCGTATCCGAAGCTCAGCTCACTGGAGACGTCACTGAGCGCGTCCGTGTCCACCTCCAGGTGGTCGGCGCTCAGGCACTTCTTCATGGAGGCTCCTCCGCCCTCGTCCTCGCCCGCCGCTCGCCCTCTGTGTCTGGGCAGGTTGATCCTGCGTGCAGGTTGGTTGAGAGACACAGTGCAAGTGAGAGAAAGAGGAAGTTTTAAAATGGGAAGAGTTTGTCTGTTCTAAAACAGGTTTGTTGCTCTTCAGTGGGAGCCTACGACCGACACTTCGTCCACAAGCATCAACAAGAGGTACGAGACGAAATCAACCCAACCGGCCTCCCAAAGTGACACAAAAAACTATATTTATGACAAAAGTTCTTATTGTAGGTGACAGATTTTGCGAGAACAAAGGTTGCCTGGAAATACTCCCATTAACCACTGACCGTCCAAACATTGAGTTATCAACTCGCACACATTGGAGCTAATGATCCGGACAAACAGAAATCAAAAATTCAGAGAAATGATTTTGGGTATCTCCATCCATCCATTTTCTTTACACCCTTGTCTCTTAGTTGGGTTGGGAGGGGTGCTGGTGCCTATCTCCAGCAAACGTTCTGGGTGAGAGGCGGGGTCACCCTGGACAGGTCGCCAGTCTGTCGCAGGGCAACACAGAGACACACAACCATACACACACACGCTCATACCTAGTGACAATTTTAGAGAAACCAATGGACCTGACAGTCATGTTTTTTGACTGTGGGAGGAAACCAGAGTACCCAGAGAAAACCCACTCATGCACAGGGAGAACATGCAAACCCCATGCAGAAAGACTGGGGCCGGGAATTGAACCAAGAACCATCTTGCTGCAAGGCAACAGCTCTACCAACTGCGCCACTGTGCAGCCCACATTGGGTATCTTATTAGCATAATTGAAAAACTGAAAACAAGAATGTTTATCAGAGAGCTGGACATGGAGATGAGAACTACAGCAGACAGCTCACCATCAACAAATGGGTCATCAAAGAATGCTCTGCCAGCTGAGTGACCTGCGTTGACAACATCAACGTTTTCTGGGAGTGCTATCATCTTTTCAGACAGGACGGAGTCGCTCTTCATCAAGCTGGGAAACGCTTTTTCACTGCTAACCTCTTCAATGCTGTTATAGCAACACCTCCAACACAGGACAATGTAAAGAACGAGGTCCCTGTCCCAGCAAGGCGTCCAGCAGGCGAGAATGGACCCAAACGTTTCAGACAGGAACTAAGACGGGAATCCATACTAGTCTCCCACTGATATGGATTCCCCATATAGTGGGAGACAAGACTGCTTATCATAGCCCTGGCCTCCTGGCACACCAAATGGACAGGTCAGTGTCCACACCCCTCCCTGCTCCTTCTGCACCTCCTGGATCAGTGGCCTCGTCACCTGAACCGGTGTTTCATAACTTCAGTGAGAAATTGCCACGTTTCACTTATAAAATGACTTCACTTCTTAGTGCTCCAAATGCAAAACCATCTGGCTCTGAATCCCTAGAGCTATCATCACTATATGACTCGGCGGTCTGACATTAGATTTACACCCGTCTTCCTTCAGAATGCGTCTGGTCCCCCGGAAGTATGAAACAGGGCAGTACCTGTCCCGATCAGTAAAAGGAAATTTACAAAAAAATAAATAAAATAAAATAAAATATACTAAATGCCAAACCTCAGAGTCATTTTCTTTATGATATGAAGCACTTTTAACTGCAGATGTGCGATACAAATAAACCTGACTTGACTTCTACTATCGAAGCAGAACTGTTTTCCAAAAACACAAGGAGAAAATCAGATGCCTGCTAAACCAGACCTGAAGTAGTGGTTGTTTCCCCACAGGATTCTGTCACCGTGATGCAGCGGCACTGGACTGGTGACTGGGGCGCCGTTCACACACGTTCTGCATGGAGAGAAGCAAACGTTTACAGTTACGCACGTAGAAAAGTCGAATCGGACGACTGTCGGCTTTTTCAGCACTGGCTGAAATCTGGTTAGACCTTCGCGAACACGGCTTTTGGAGTGGATGCTGATACTGAGATGGAGAGCGACAAGGCAGATATTTAGCTATATAAAGACATAAGGAACTAAATTCATATTAATTTATGATTGATGCATTCAGGCTGCAAGAGAATGAGACTTTGAAGAGATAACAGGGAGGCAATTAATTAACTATGTTAACTTTAGTTATAAAAATAATGTACATATCAAAAATGACTTGAATATGATGCCTTGAAATTGGGCCTCTGTCTCTTTAAGAAACTCCTGCTGTTTCTTAAACTCCGCCTTCAGGAAGTCATCACAACATGTTAACCCTTTACCTAATTGTTGCTAGCTAGTCTGAAGGAGCCAAGAGGAGGACTCTGGGTTAATAACATTATAACATGATGTAAGGCTAAAAATAAAAGCTCATTTTACATAATGCTGCCCCTTTCAGCTTCCATCTCTCTGTTGTGGAACATGGTGGATTTGGAAATAAAAGCTGAGGATGTGAATTCTGTACCGGGCGCCGCGGTGAGGAGTCAGCACCACGCCGCTGCTCTCCGTTATGTCGATGACGCAATGCTCCGCCTGGATGGCCATCCCACACAGCTGGATATCCTGCGAGTCGGCCGAGCCGACGCGCATGTGGTCCTGAGCAAACACAAAGAGAAAAAATAAAGCAGTTGGAAGGGATTAACACTCCAAGTCTTTATATACAAACAGCTGAGTTGTGTGTTTGTGTGCAGTACTTTGAGGTAGTAGACCAGCAGCTCGTTGAGGGCGGGGTCAGCATTGAGGTTGACCAGGAAACACTTGTCGTCCACCACTCTGATGCCGGATGACTGAAGGGAGATACCCAGGCTTTCCAACTGCTTTTGACGCTCCTACAGGAAAAACACATTTTATATGTTTATTTGTTTGAACACCACATTTCAGCACCAAGGCAGCTCAAAGTGCTTCACATCGTAAAACTGTCATACAGTCACCAATTATGAAACAACCAGTGAGCATTATATTTTGTCAAATACTATCATCAGGTAATTACACATAAAATATGTTGATTACCGTTCCAGTTATTATGAATCAAAGGCAATTCTTAGCCTCGATTTAAAGGAACTCAGCATTTCAGCAATTTTGCAGTTTTCTGAATGTTTCTTCTAGATTAGATGAGCATAAAAACTGAATGCTGCTTCTCCATGTTTGGTTCTGATTCTGGTGATTGAGAGTAGACCAGAACCAGAAGACCTGACTGGTTGGAAGGCTGATATGATAACAAACCTTTAATGTATTTTGGTGCTAATGTGCTAATGATCTGGTTAGTACTGGACAGGTCATCTGCACACTGATAGTTTCAGAGGGAAAAAAAAGGTTGTTTGTAGTGAGATTAAGAAAAATTTCCCAACAACTTCTACATTTTGAAGATTTTCAGATCAGTGAGCGTTGTACCTGTGCGATTGCTTCGGTCTTGCGGAGTTTCTCTTCCCAGCTGACCGTCATCTCTTGGATCAGCTTCTCGGACTCTTCCAGTCGCTCCTTCAGCTCTGGAGCCTTCATAGACTGGAAGGAAATGTTCCACACATTAACACTACAAAAACTCAAATCCTACCAAGTATTTACAGTCTTATTTCTAGTGCAAATATCTGAGTGCACTTGAAATAAGACAAAACTAAATTACACAATGTAGGACCTTGCATTAAATCCATTATTCATGAATACTGATGAAAAGCTCTGCTTCCACTGGCAGATTTTTTCACTTTCACTTCCAAACGTCTCGTTTTTTTACATTCTTATTTTAAGAAGTGCATTTCGTTTTTGCAGTGTTTATGATTTCTGCATGTAGACGCACCTCTGCCTCCGTCAGCTGCTCTCTCAGCTTGTCCACTTCCTCTCGGAGCTCGCGGATGATCCTGGCGTTGGGGTCTTCGTTCACCACGGCGTGGTTGACGATGCTCTTGGCCCTGTCGGCGTAGCGTAAGGTGGACAGCGTCTCGTCGTAGTTGTCCGCCGCCGGGCTGACGGTGGCCACCATGGCGGTCCGGCTGTTCCCTCCAAGGCTGTCCTGCAGACGCAGAGTCAAAATACATCTCAGCGTTTACAGCAAAGGTGTTCAGAGTCTGGTGTTCGTTTGCGGCAGCCTGTAAACAAAGACGAAACTATAACTTTTAAATGAAAATCTACTTACAAAAATGTTTGACGCAACACAAAGGACAACCTTTCTGCTGTCCTTCTATTGTCATGGTGACAATGAGCACATCTACTTTTGTTTTGGAGGAAAATCAAACTCACAGCATAACAGACCCTCCACCGTACTACAAATGACCATAACAATTTTGAGTGTTTGTTGATGAAAAGCTGCCTCAGTTTGTGTCACACCATATTCACAGGTGAACAAAAAGTCAAGGATTTTTAATTAAATGTTCCTAAAAACTAAGTAACTCAACAAAATCAAGCAGAAAAAAGGCAATGATTGTTTCCCTGGGGTCATTAAGTTAAGGCTTTTTTAGCAAGGCTTCTCTCCACTAGATACGTTTTAGAGAAATGCTTGATATCATTTCATTTTCAGATGGAAGTTGTGCTGCTGCAATAGAAAAATAATGTAAAAAATCTAGATAGTTTAAAGATTTTACACAACTTTACGAGGGGTGCTGACTAACTTGGCCAGAGTTAGATCTGAGTTTTTAAAGTTAAGCAATTTTAATACAATCTATGACCAAATTAAAGCCAATTCAAAATGCTAACATTGAAGACTTAAAGTGGAGGAAACAAACCTTTTCTGGATTCAGCAGAGCGTTGAAACTCTCCAAAGCATAGCAGAAAGTTAATTACTCAGAGACTTTCTTTGGATTAAAAATAGGCTTATTGTGCCTGTCCAGCATGGTGGGTGGGGGTGGGGGTGAGGGAGACACAGGCGGGCCTGTTGGGGTGCTGTGCGGGGATCTTTGTGTTCGTACCTTGAGCAGCCAGGTGAGCACAGAGTCTCTGTAGGGAACAAACTTGCTTTTGTTCTTTCCGGCTCCGTGATCAGCCAAGGCCGAGATAACTAAACCCAAAGTGCTGAGAGACCTGAGGGGAGGCCGTGTTCCAGGGGAGAGAAAAGTTAGTAAATCATCAGAATTTTCTCAACTGCACAAAGTTCATTATATACACAAGTGATTATCCAACTAAAAACAGCTTATTTAAATTATTCAGACTGCTGAGTGAGACTCCTTTTCATCTGTTTGCGTACTTGTTGATGTTGCTGCCTTCTTTCAGCCGTTCGCCGGCTGCTCCAGTTTTGGCTGCTCGCTCACTTCCAGCCAGGTCCACCAGGCTGAGCTTGCTCACCTTCTCTCCACTCGTCTGAACCAAACACAGACACACAAACACGCACACTCAGTATTAGTTCAGGTACCTTTCTTCTTAAAAAGCTGCTTTTCTAAAAACTAGAACACCTTCTGTTTCAGCAAGTCAAATTTAAGACCTCTATGCCACCTTGAATGATATTTAATACTGAAAAAAGTATAAATATAGATGATGGTTGGGGAAACTTGCTGCACTACAATCAAGCATAGCAAAAACTGTGAAAAAACTAGCTAACTAGTTAGCAAGGGTATATTAGCATAAGTATTTTTGTTCCGAGCCTTGTATGGGTTGAAAGAAGAAGTCAGCCAGTACCAAAAACAAACGTAGTATAAACGACTGCTGACAAATTTACACTTAGCCACGATAAATGCAAAAAGCTAGCTGTCTAGCTAGCTCGCTAGCAAAGCTATATTAGCAGAGTTGCCGGATGTCTGAACTGCTTTGAGTGACAGAACAAAATAAAGATGTTTGCGTTTGACTCAAACATTTGCCTGACTGAAAAGGCCAGAAAGGGAAAAAAATCCATCTTAAATATTCCTGCCAGCCAGGACTAAAATCGAAATCTTTTTATTAACTTGAGACATTTTAAGGCCTTAATTTTTGGCCAATGAATTTAAGACTTTAAGGAAGTGTGAATACCCTGCTTTAATTTACAAAAACGGTGTTCAGGTTTTCATTCAGCAGAGTGTTTCTTACCCCAGACTGCAGGTCCATGAGTGTGTGTGTAAGGATGATGTTGAACACGGCGTGGGACCTGCTGCTCTCTTCGTTCATATTTGTGGCCGCCACAGTGCGAGATTTATTCCCCTCTGACATCAGAGACTCGATGTCCTGATGAAAACATAAGTCACTAACATGTTACAGTTTTTCCTTTATGGAGGAACACGGAGCTCATTTTGGTATGGCTGCGTTACCTTGTAGCTGGCCACGGCCAGGCGGGACAGTCCGTCAACATAGGGACCAAAAACTTTGTGCTCCCTCACTCTCAGCGCTTGGCGACTCCTGCAGACACAAGAAAAAACAATCCTGACTCTTTCAGTGTTCCTGTAGGTTTGAATGACGAATGACAAGCCAAGAAAAATCCAAACAACGTCATAACAGCAAAATGTGAAACGTAGACCTCTCACCCTTTGGGGTCAAGCAGGTCTCGGACCTTCTCATTATAAATCTCCATGTAGGAGACCTCCACGGTGAAGGTCTCTCCCTCTCGGGCCTCCTGCACCGTCCTGCTGAAGAGCGAGCTGCAGAGACGAGGGATCAGACCAGGCTGCTCCGCTGAGCCCATCATGGTGTACGACTTCCCAGAACCTGGAGACAGTTGAAAAACCCCCGAAAAACATGACACAAGAACAAAGAAAACACAAGGATCCAATGATCTAAATACGGCTTAAACAAGGTATTTATAGTCACAGTACAAAGAAACAACATTATTGCCTCAGTGTTTGACTTTTAAACTAAACATTTCATGTTTCAGGTCAGTTAATGTTATCCAAATTCTTTCTGTTTGCAAAAAGCTAGAATAATATGAGGGAGTTCTATTTTGATAAATTGTTTGTTTTTTTCACATTTTGACCTTGACCTCCCTTTAATATTTGGTGGAATTGCTTTCCACTAGCTTCTCACAACAGCAGTTTGCTGGAATTTCTTGAGGCTCATTCCAAACAGAAATATTGCAACTGGGTTGGGTTTATAGACTGCTATGCTCTCACACACACTCCTTTTAAACTCTTCCTACAATTTCTTGGTTTTGGTGACTGCCACCCTGAAACATTGACTTTATAGTCTTTTGTTAATGATATAGCAGCATAGCTACAATCATTTCGAAGACCAATTTGTGCCCAAACTTTAACTTCATGGCGATATTGCCACATAATGTTCTTTTCTCATAATGCCATCTGTTTAGTATAGTGCACCAGTCCCTCCTGCAGCAAAAAAAAAAAAAAAAGCCCCACGACATAACGCTGTCACTTTACAGTTCAAATGTAGGCAAGGAACAAAGATCATCATGTTACCTGTCTGTCCATAGGCAAAGATGCAGGCGTTGTAGCCCATGAAAGCGTTGTCCAGCAGGCTCTCCCCAAGGCACTGGAACACCACATCCTGACCTGCAGGAATAAAAATAAAATAAAACAAAACAGGAGCCTCACTGCAACAAACTGAAATCAAATTTTAAATTCAGAGTCTAAGGTAAATGATACGGACAGCAGGAGCAGATAAGGACAGTTGTTGGAAAACTCCTGAGCAGACGCTGGACAGGGTGAGTATTATGTTCAGAATCAATGCGTCTGACCTCACTGGTATGAAGGAATCAAGGCCTGCACGCCTGCTCTTTTACAATATTAATACTACAGACGAGCAGAGTGCTACCGTCTTCCATCCGCTCCCCTAACGGTGCCCGTTCTTCAGCTCCAGAAATAGACCCGTATATCGGGAAACATTGTGTCAGGAGACGGGCTGAAGGGATGACTCACCAGCCAGCGGCGTGGAAATCACATGGACAGAGTTAAAACCAACCAACTAACCTGCAAACTTGTCCTGTTGGGATTCATCCATGGACCAGAAGCAGTAGTCATAGGCAAATGCCTGAGGGAAAACATAGGAGTGTTAGAGGAATTTGAAATGCATGGGCCACAATAAAATACTTAGAGCAAAGTTTATTTTAATAGTTACCTTAGGCTGGTTCCTGGGATAAGAGGGAAGATAGAAATTAAAGAGTGGTTATTAATTAGCATTTAGAGATCAATAAATTTGTAATTTATGGTCTACTGAATTGAATGGAGCAAAACATCAAACGGTTTACCTGAGATGTAAAATGTACTAGCGTAAAAATTAACTTAGTTACAAAATAATGAAAAAGTGTGTGTTCCCCATCAAATTTATATTTACTTACTTCAGTTTTATACTATAATAAAGTAATTATGTCACCTTCAGTTGTTGTAAAAAATGGCTTAAAGGACATTTTACTTCTCTAGCACCTTGAAATTGGGCCTCCTGCTCTTTCTTAAACTCCGCCTTCAGAAAGTCATCATAAAAATGTCTATTAACTCTTTAACAAAGTTTTTTCCAATCTTGCTCTGAGAAGTAGCACCTATAATGAGGTCAGCAGGTGCGCAGTTCCACCAGGTGTTTGCCAATTGCTGCTGGCTAGTCTGAAGGAGCCTAGTGGGGAGAAGGCTGCTCTTTGAGACAGACGCTAGGAAGCTTGGAAACTGCACCTCAGGGGAGGGGTTTCGAAGGCGGATCTATGTGCACCCAAGTGTTTTGACCAGCTGAATGGTTGTCATGGAGATGAAAGGATTTTTTAAACATGCATGAAAGAATCAAGGCAACACTCCAGGTATGATTTTGATGAAAATATAGCCTTATAACACGATGTAAAGGTAAAAAAAGTTGATTTTACACAATATGGCCCCTTTAATATCAGACAAATGTAAAGTTCAGTTTTGATGTGACTGGTTGATTACAACTTTATCTAAGATTCTTTTTTTTAAGAAGCAGCTTCAGAATTGGGAAGTCCAAAAACTTCCTCATGAAATGACTATCAAAAATTTTCTCTGATAGATGTAAAATGATCCACATCTGCCTACGTTTGTCAGCACATGAGAGGCAGGGACTGTAAATGACCCAGACATGAGCAGAAACATGGCTGGCCTTCAGAGATATGGAGTCAAAGGTGTTTTAATCAGAGCAGGGCTCCAAAATCTGCCCAGGTTACTAATCCTCTTATGTTGCTGGTGACCCACTGGAGGAATGTTGAACAGTAGTCTGGGCCTCACACCCTGCTGGTGTCCCCGACATGCCACGGCTGCCTAGAGCCCACACCTAGCTGCATTCCAGAAGGTTTATGTCAAATTCAATTATCCAATATATCTGGAGCTCCTGTCATTATGTCACTCCTGTCACCAGTGCAGCTCTGGGCCTTAATTACATCAACATTAGCTGAGAAACAGGAAGGCCATAAATGAGCTGTGGTCAATACAGAATCAATCTTTTTTTTCTGTTTCTCCCCGTAGGATGAACGGTTGATGAACGTTCCTTTATCTTAAAGCAGGGGTATCCAAAGTCGGTCCTCGAGGGCCGGCATCCTGCATGTTTTAGTTTTCTCCCTGGTTTTACACACCTGCATCAAATGATGGCTCATTAGATACCTAAGCAGAACATTGACTTGCTGAGGAGATTGTTACTACCACTAGGGAGAGAACTAAAACATGCAGGATGCCCGCCCTCGAGGACCGACTTTGGACACCCCTGTCTTAAAGGTTCACAGGGTTCCATCTTTTCTAGACTCAGCATTTTAGAGGTCTTGGTGTTTTTTCAGTTCATTTTGAAAATATGAACATAAATGAATGGATAAATATACTGGTGAATTAATCATCAAAAATGTATGGATAAAGGATATAAGAAATGAAAAGAGATGGATGGATGGATGGATGGATGGATGGATGGATGGATGGATGGATGGATGGATGGATGTGTTTCTCTAGTTTTTCCTTACGTATCCAGTTGTGAAAAAAATAAAAACAAAAAAAATCTTACATTTCATAGTTCACTGTGAAACAATCTGCTTTATGAGAGAGAAGCTGAGTTTGGAGTAATCTGTGCTGCAGTATCGACAGAGTAAAACCAACCTATATAGTTAATATGGAAACACTGACCAACAACCACAAGGTTGAGTGCAGAAAAACAACACATTTTTGTAGCTATATGTGTGGAGCCTCGCTTTAGTAGAAGTGTAAATCAGGACTCAGAACATTACCTTCACTCAGGCAGAAATTGTGGGGCCTTAAAAAAAAAAAAAGCTGCAAATTTTGTTCTGGCCACACAAACGGAGGAGCTGTACTGAAACAGGGCCTCTATGTGAGCGCTGGCTGCTCCATGAAAGAGCAACATTAAGTCTCCCTTCTCCTGGGCTTGTGAGGACATTCCTGAGATAACTGGCAGGGCCTCGGATCACCGAGGAGTCACTTCAGGAGGAGGAGCAGGAGGAGGAGAGCAGGTCACCAAGTCCCTGACCACCAGCATGCAGGCCTGAGCGGCTAATCTGGATCCCATTCTAAATACTCTACATCAGGGTATCCACAGGTTTCAACAAGTCAAATTTAAGACTTCTTAAGACCTATTTTTAATAAGCCATCTTGAATGAAATTTAAGATTGAAGATGCTAAATATAGGGAATGGTTGGGGGAACTTGCTGAATTATAATCAAGCGTAGCACAAACTCTGAAGCCAGCTTTGAGCTTCTCACTCTGCATATGGCCTGACAACCCTCATAGTGCCTATCTTAAAGGTTTTGTTGTACCTAGCCTCCTATTGGTTGGCAGAATTAGTCAGCCAGTGGCAAAAACAAAAGTCATCCAGTTAACCACTGGTAAAGTTACACTAACCCATGGTAGACCTAAAAAAAGCTAGCTTGCTAGCAAGGGTATATTAGCAGCTAGTTAGCAGTAGCCTCAACCCCCCTTAATTACACCTGATGGTCCGATAGACTGTTCAATTTTGGACCAAAATTCCTGCATTTGTTACATTTTCAGCTTTCTCTCATTGAAAGTCCTGTTCACCACCACATCTGAGGTGGCGCTCCGTGTTGCATGGAAACAACATGGAGTGACATCAGATTTTACTAGCTGTAGGATTTCTCTTCCATCATTGGTAAGAGACTATGAGTCATTTCTCGCACTAGCACTAGACTAGCGCGTTTGTTTTGGTTGTATTTACCCACAGTGCCCCGCACCATAGTCCACTTCCTGCTTTTGGAGCGGTCTGCAGTCCGCTTGGCGTTCACACATACAGTACATCTGAACCAAACAGAAAATGAGGTTTTTAAGCGGACCAGAGTTCACTATTTTGATCGGCATCCGAGTTTGATTGCGCGTTCACACCTCCAGAATCAAACTGGATCTGGTAGATAAACAAAATTGAGTTCCATTAAAGTAGACACACAGTACTGGTGTGAATGCACCCTAATACTAACTTACATTTTTTAATAAAGAAAATTAAGACATCTTAAGATCTTAATTTCAGACACACTAATTTAAAGCATTGGAGTTCAGACCCCCTGTGCGTAGTAACTTATGGATGTGTAGAAAAATTTTCAGTTTAAAGCTAAACTGTTAAAGGAGCCTGCAGCAGGAAGTGAATAATTGCCTGCATCAATCCCTGCTGCCTCGAGAGCCTGGCAGCCCCCTGCTGTCCTACTGTAGCAGCACCCAGGGGTCCTGTAACATATTAACACCCCCCACAGAAAACACTAATTCATCCCAACGTCAACCAACAGCGAGCTGACTCAGCACAAACTGTTCACATCTGACTACTCAGCCAGTTTCCTGAATATTTATCAGGTGATGACGACTCTAATCTCGCCTCTTTCGGTTTTTCCTTCCCTTCGACCTTTGAGCTTAGCTGAGGGTGTTGCACCGAGCCTGCAGAACTTGTTCACGTCAAATCCCTGAAGGGGAAGCATACCACCGCTGGAGCATGTTGAGGCAGATAAAAATGCACTGACACTCACTAACTAAAAAAAAAAAAAATGCAGAAGGTAATTATGAAACCAAAGGCTTTTAACTCAGGACAAAAACAGATTCACGCCCTCGTGTTTGCAGGGCGTGAATCTGGGAGTAGCCCTGAGGGAAATACAGAGTAAGTAAGGAAGACCAAGACCGGCTGAAAGCCTTCAGGGAGATATCTACCTACAGACCCCAAGCTTCAGGAAGAGCAAGTTTTATGGGTTTATATATTCAGATCAGCACAATTGGTGCACATTATTGCCTCAGATAACTATAAAGCACATATATCTGGCTTCCTGCACCGTCCTCTACTCCTTTACCGCAGGGTTAAGTGGCTGAGTAACAGACACACCTTCTGTAAAGAGCGTGCAAAAGAAGGGAGGAGGAAGAAAGGAGGAAAGTTTCAAGCAGGAGAGGTGGAGTGATGATTCAATCTGAAAGTCTTCCAGACGACAGGGTGGGGAAAAAAAAAGCTTCAGCTACATACATGTGCTATAGATCAGATCCACCAATCAGCAGCAGGATTAGAGGATTCCTCACTCTACAAACAGCTACCCTGTTTAAGTGAACAGATTGATTAAATCATACACTGTTTGTTCTGATTTGGAAAAAAAGCAACAACTATAAACATGAATCAGTCATCCTTTAAAATAAAAAACAGAAAAAGTCTTACAAAAGTATTCACGCCTTCTTAAATTTTACATGTTTTGTTACTTCACGATGAACCTTTTATGTGACAAACACCAACTAGTGAAATTGAGGTGAAAACGGTTTTTGTGCCAATAGAAATCTGAAAAAAAGTGTGACTGCAGGTTTTTTTGAGTTATGTCTCTACCAGCTTTACACGACTAGAGGGATGCACCACTTCTGATACCGATACCTGAGGGTTAGTATGGGCCAATACTGATCTGATACAGATAAACAGCTGAATTGACTTAAAATGTTTCTTTTTAATTTTTAAACGAAATGAACCAAATTATACATTTGCTAACTCTGCACCACACTTAAATACACCAGTGACTTCACAAGCCTGGTCAAACGTGTAAGATCGACATAACTTTCATTTGTTCAGTCGGTCCAACTGGGAGTAGAACAGCCAAATATGTAAAAATGTAAAATAAATAGAACAATAGGTTGGTAAAAACGTGAAAAATAAACTGCAACAAACATTCTTTCAAATGATTCAGAAAGTGCAATTAGGAATTTTAAATATAATGTAAAATAAATAAAGCTAGACACCGCTCAGAACGCAAAGCATAGAACTAGATTGAATAGATGTCTTCCTATGGATTGGGCACATTGTCTCCAATAACCGATCTAGAAGTTTTTTAACATCTGGACCGATACAGATATTAATATCAGATCGGCGCAGCTCTAGTAAATGAATCCAAGTCTGTTTGTCTCAAACTCAAATCGGACGACGAGCGTGTTTGAACATCAATTTTGAAGTATTGCTGAAAATACTTAGTTGGGTTTAGGTCTTTACTTTAGGTCTTTACAGCTCATGAGTAAGCTTTGATTGGATTCATCCCACTGTAGCTGTGGGATGAATCCATCAATGATTGTGGCAAAACACCAATCACCAAAAACAGGACTTCTCATGACTTTTTTATTATTATTAATAAAAGGCCTTCTGCATTCAGGTTTTCCACTAAAAATGCCAGATTTGAAGAAAACAGAAATGTCGTCAGGAATATTATCAATAATAAAAAATATGAACCACAGCTTGTTATTTTTGTTTTCTTTTTCCCCAATGACACTTACTGCGATTTTGTCTGTTAGACAGTCATGATAAAACACATTTTGTGGCTGTGATGTGAAGTAAGGTGTGGAAACTTTCTCAGGGCGTTAAGAAAACAGAGTTTCTCCTCTAAGCCAACAGCTGTTGCACTGTTTAGGATTTTGTTGCATAAAGCAAGGATTGTCTTAAGAAACTGAAGAGTGTGTCATTAATGAACAGTGAAGTCATATCATGTGATGCGGGGCTTCTCTAAGCTCAAAAATGTGTAATTTTTATTAACACATACAGGCGAGAACTGTGTTTCACCACCATGCTAATGGTTTTGCCATCATCTTCGCCATCAAAATGATTACCATTGTTGAGATTCCATTAGCTGTAATTAGGCATGTTGGCTTAACTGTGTTAATAAAAGCAAATAACATTTTAAATGAAATCACTAGTTTCTTTTTGTTCATTAAATTAGTGTAAACGTACTCTTTTTTTTATTTTATTAAAAAATAAAAGTCAACAGCTCCATAGCGGCAATGCAATAGAGGAAGAGGACCAGCCAATGAATATAGACCCGTCTCACACACACACACACACACACACACACACACACACACACACACACACAGAAGCTTTTAGGTGGGAATCAATATCCATGTTGAAATGTGGAACATTAGCCGCCTGTGTAACATTCACAACACCGATGCAGAAAACAGCCTCAGATCTGCTCTGATCCAGAGGCTCTGGCATTACAACCAGACACTCAGGCCAAAGAAGAAAGAAAAGTTAATTTAGTTCCAGAAAATGTTCTGTTCTTTTGTGGAATTTATGATAAAACGCTGTTAAAAATTTGATAAAAAAATAAAAATAAAAAAAAAAGTCATATTTTTCTGAACTCCCACAGACGTTTCCACATTATTCAAGAGGAAGTCATTGTCCAGGCTGTTTATCTTGACTCATTCTATTGTACTGATGGTATAACTATATAAACTGAAGTGTTTACATATTTACATCTCCCAGCTTACCTGGGGTCTCCTTTGTTTACGTTAGTGATGGCTGGATGCAGAAAGGTCTGGCTCCCCTCCATCTCCACCACACATCTGGTTTTCAGGTCTTTTTCTAGATTTGCAAAAAATAAAAAAAATATATACATTTACCCAAAAACAATATGATGTGGATTCCTTGAAAACATGGGAAACAGTGGTGGGTAAAATAGAAAACCTGGGTAAAAACTGGCTGGAGACTGTGTGTGAACACACTTTTAAAGTATTTTTTTTTGTATTTGCTCTGGAATATTAATTGATTCTATTATAACATATTTCTGTATGTGTCATACAACATTGTATTAGGGCCAATGTAGATTAAAAAAAATTAATTAAAGCAGCAATTTTCCTCCCAAAAAATCTAAAATTTTCTGGAAAGAAAAGAAAACGTGAAAGGTCGCAAATTTGCTAGACAAAAAACCCTTGGTTTAAATATTCAACTTAAACTCAGAAATGTCCAAATTTTTTTTAGATTAATCTCAAAATTTCCAACTGTTTTTGACAGCAATTTACTCCTCTTTTTCCCCTCCCTGTCTACACTGGCCCCCAATGTGCCATTGCAGCTTCAGGTAAACCTTCATCAGGTTTCCTCTAAGTTTTATCCCATTTCTAGCTCCGTTCACTGTGCTTTGAGAAGTCGTCCACATGATCTGATGTTGTCATCCTGCCCACCACTAAAGGCAGCTATCGCCTGGGTGTCACTGCAGAGTGACAGGTGGGTGTGGACGTGTGCCAGTTCCTCGTAATCACAACACAAACAGGTTGACGAGGACTAACAGGAAATGGCTGCATTGCTGATGATTCATACAGGACCTGCCTGTGCAAACATTACAGCGAGTTCACTACTGGCCAGGCAGCCAGTAAGGAAGAGCCAAGTCACACCTTCTCTTCCTCATTCCCACCTGAACCAGGGGGCGGAGTCAGCGTTTGGACTTCCTGTCCCTGCAGAATTTAGGTCACATGTTGTGTTAGATTTCATGAAGTGGACAATAACTGGAACATAACTGGAAACAGAAACACAAACCTTTGTGTTCTCAGGTCCAAATATAAAGTTCTGCTATGCTGCTGTTCTGGGAATTTACTAAAAGTACATTAAACATGCAGCACCTCATTATATTTTTATTGCTTTCAGACTGCAGGCCTCCTGCCAGCCCACTTCAAAACATCAGCAAAACTACATCTTGTTGTTGCTTTCCAGAGGGGAGAAAAAAAATCCTTTCCAAAACACAAAATGGTCAGAAGTAAATGCTCCAACCCTGACTGATCTAAAGAAAGTAGCGTAACACATGCATGGCGGTCCACATGGTTGGTTATTCTCACTTGGGAGTGGGTGTGGGATTTCCTGAAAATGTCTCACAGGCCAATGATAAGAAAAGGAGGGAAGAAAATGGAGGACAGACATATTTATGTTAAAGATACAATCCAGTGGTGTGTTCCCCCCCAACAAACGTTCACTGACAAGTCAAGCAGATTTGGGTAATGAAATCTGGATTTTCACAAAACACATTTTTTTAAAAAAAGAGTACTGAAGGGAGAAAAAAAATAATTCTGTTTTGTCGGGATTTGGGCTGATGACATCACAAGAGGCATGTGAGTTTGACTGATCAGCTGAGGTTTGGAGATATGATGGCAGGTGAGTGGCTTCAAAGTTGAAGCAAACTCTTACTATTTCTACAGTTTAAAGTCACTTTAAATGAATAACACCCCTAAAATTTTTATTCAAGAACTGAAAGAAAAGAAGAAAAAGCTACACAATGTATCGATTCATTCATTAATTTTGACCCCCTTTATTATATGCCTTTACTTGTCAACAACCCCTGACTCTGCCTCTCTAATTATATCATGTTTAGTTAAAAATATCAGAATTAAAAGCATCTTCAAAATCAGTAACAATAATTTTTAAGGGGCTAAAAAAATTAAAAGTCCAACCAAGTGACATGAATGCTGAAAATATTCAGCATTCATGTCACTATTATGTGGATTTTACCAAAAATCCACATAAAATATACACCAAATATGGGTATTATTAATAGTAGTTATGACATATTATTAATATTATTACTACATAATATTAATATTATTACATACTAATATTCATTGTCATCTGTTTGTAGGTCACAATTTCCAGTTTATCATTTAAACTCCTGTGTGCAAGCAACATTTTGTTGATCATGATTTCTTTGTAAAAGCAATAAAAGGGGGTGGATAGTTTTTAGAGGAACTGTATCGTGCAGCCCTTAGACCACCATCCCAAATAAACTCATTTTTGGTGTTCATGCAGATTAAAACATGGACTAACTCACTGTTACAATGTTTAAGAAAATTACTTATTTATTAATAACCTTTAAAAAAAAAATCAGACCTACAGAAGACATCCAAGCTTCGTGGGGGCTAGCAACCACAGCCGATTGTGCCTATGTTAATAGTTCAAACACCAAACATACGTTAATACGCAGAGTAGAAACTGTCTTAGTACTACCACAGACGCTAACAACCACGGCGTTCCTCATCACTGTTTGGGTTACACCCAATCAGCAGCAAGGAAAATGAATGGCGCTCCTGGATTGGCTGCTTTGCAAACGCAGCCAGTAGCTTGTTAAGTAGCACTGCACCTGTGTAACTCAGCTTCCTAAGCTGTATTTTCTTTCCACGGAGTGAAAAAAAACAAAAAAAAAAAAAAAACCTAGCAGTATGTAGGGGAAATTTTTTCAAATAATTTGAAGTTATATTCCACGAAAAAATATAAATAAATAAAATGTAAATAGGTAATATACTGATAAAGCAAATAGGAGGGCATCTACTGTAAATTAAAAGTCCCACCCCAGCAAACTCTCTAACTAAATTTTTTTGATGTTGACCCTATAGTATTTTCTTGAGGTTCCCTCACCCTGATCTGTTGTGCCTTTTGTGACGTCACCAGAGGCATGTGTGAGTAGAAGCTTGTTTTGGGGAGGGTAAAACTCATCTTAATTAAAAATGATTTATAACATACCAAAAAAAATTTATGCTGTTCTATTAAGCTACATATTAAGTCATTTTGTTTTAACCGAAAAATCTGGAGTTTGGCTTTAAAAAGTGTTATATGGCTCACCTCTCCTGTTCATGGGTCGCACGCGCACGGCGACTTTTACGTTGGAGTCACTCAGGCTGTTGTCATCCATTGTGGCACTTGACCTGCGGCAATTCAATCAGTGGACACCAGTAAAACCAGTTAGACTCTGTTTGGACTTTATACATACACAACGCACGGTCCGAAAATATACATTTTCCCAGAATTAAAGTTCCATTTCGAATTGACATTTGCAACTTTGTCCAAATAACTTCGGAATAGCGCATAAGGAGGCAAGGAGTGACGGATAAAATGACGGAGAAGGGAACTAACCGAGTGAAGGAGTGCGCAGTTTTTTCCCAGTCCGACACTCAGGAGGCACAGCAGAAGCAGCTAGCCTAGGACGCTAAATATGTCTGGATATGAGCAGCAAACACACACACACAGGGTCAAACACTGTATGACAGCGACCGCTGGCTTGCTCTACCTGCCTGCCTTGCCCACTCCAGAAAATCCGCTCTCAGTGGGGAAGTTTGCTGTCTGCTCCGGAGTCTGGAAACACTCACGGTAGTCCACGCTTCATTCCCTGCAGCTCGTCCACCTGTTGCATTTCCTGAAACTTCCCGCAGAGATCAGTCGGGCCATGTCAACTCGCGACTAAAGGGATTTGCTGTGAGATTTAAGTCAGTGAGCCTTCAGCTGCCTCTGGACACATTCACAAACACGGGGATTTAACGCCTCCCCGTGGACGTTCATCGAATATACAAGCCTTTCTCACTGAACTTCTGTGTGCAAGTGAAAATAAGACATTTTCATTAAAATATGAACCCTTTTCAGCGTTTTTATTTTACTAAGACACGCGTGTAAATCTATCCTAATTATTTAATAATAATAACAGTAATAATAATGATTCAAAAACAGTAGAAAAACAGTTTATTCGGCATTTTAATTCGATACAGTAGTTTACATCATTTTACGACAGTTCCTGTTGCGATGCGGCATTTTCAGTATGCTCGTAACGTGGAGTTGTTTATTACTATTCTCTGAGTTGACAGACCAATGTTTTACTCTTTAATAAACAGCACCTTGTTTAAAATTTGACAGTGTCCGCGGAAGGGTATGGGGAAACCAAAGAAAAAGAGTGAGTTTGCTGTGAAATGTGTTAAATATTTTAAATTACTTTTAAATTGGGCAGACTAGTTGTAGCTTGTTGCTAACGCTCACCAATACCATTCAATTTAGGAATTATTTATTGACTCCAATAGATAATTAAATGTGGCTGTAACTCATATTATCCCACGTTCTTCAAAGAGTTGCCTTTGTAGTAAGCTAAATGACACAAAACGATACTTTATGTAGTAAATGTGACTTTCTTCGTCAACAGCTCTTATGTAAACACCGAGTTATTATAAGAAAATAATACATTAGTTAATCTAAATTAAAGTATCTTTACTGACTTCCAGGTGATATCAGCCGAGCTGAGCTGATGATGATGACCATCGCCGACGTCATCAAGCAGCTGGTTGAAGCGCACGAGCAGGGCAAAGACATCAACCTCAACAAGTGAGAATTCTTGAAACGACACGAATGTTTTTCGAGAAATACGAAATGAATGAGAAGCGGCTGCATCCGGTGGAGATCCAAACCCAACATTTGTGGATTCAAAAAAAATAAAATAAAAAATTATTTATATATATATATATATATATATATATATATATATATATATATATATATATATATATATATATATATATTTGTACAAAATTAAACTGTTTT
>NW_015112738.1:378382-382032 GCF_001443285.1 Poecilia latipinna
TATATATATATATATATATATATATATATATATATATATATATATATATATATATATATATATATATATTTTTGCAAAATTAACCAGTGACTCTACTTTATAATATTACAGTTTAAAGCATCCATAGTTGGTGCATAACAAAAGTATTGGTAATAAAACAAAACAATAATAAATTAGGTTGAATTTTTTGGAATACCTTGTTTTAAGATGTACTGACTCACGTTTTTCTCTCTCAGGGTGAAGACGAAGACCTCAGCGAAGTACGGACTTGAAGCCCAGCCACGGCTAGTTGACATCATCGCGGCGGTTCCGCCACAGTACCGCCGGGTTCTGGTGCCCAAGCTGAAAGCCAAACCCATCCGAACTGCTAGCGGGGTGAGTAACCCCAACTTTCTCCTCATCTCTCCCTTTAGCTCCTGGTAGAGTTCTCTAAGTGTGCTCATGCCTTCCAACTAAATACATAGAATTAGTTTTCTGAATGCAATAAAAGAGGTCAGATGTGTCATTCAGATAACTACCATACAATTACAACATGAAGAACTCCTCAAAAAAAGTTAAATTGACCTCAGCAAAAATCCAGAACCTCACCAGTAGACTTGTACACAAAAACTATGGGTTAACATTAGCATCTAAAGCTTCTTTGTTAATTGAAAAAAATAGCTAAAACTTCAGCACTTTTGTCTCTGTCGCAGATTGCGGTTGTGGCTGTGATGTGCAAACCACATAGATGTCCTCACATCAGCTTTACGGGAAACATCTGTGTGTAAGTATTACTCTTAATATTTTTACAGAATAAATTCTCTGTTTTAGACTTCATGTTATTGTAAAACAACAAAACAGACTTTTTAACAGCGTTTTAGAAAGCTTCAGTTGTCTTGAAGGGCTATTTGCTTGCTATTTAGTCTCCTAATGTTACATTTCTTCATATTTTATGTCTTTTTATCTTTGGCAGTTACTGTCCAGGGGGACCGGACTCTGATTTCGAATACTCCACACAGTCGTACACTGGCTACGAGGTGAGGCTCTTATAGTCCATCTGTTGTCTCAGTGACTCTATGATTTAATAAGTGAAAAAACAAAAAACATTTAAATGTCTTTGTTTGTTTGTTTTATAAAAAGCCAACATCTATGAGGGCGATCCGAGCTCGCTATGACCCCTTTCTACAGACCAGACACCGAGTGGAGCAGGTCAGAGACTCCCAGCTCTCTATATTTCATAAATATTTACACCCTTTGAATTCCTCATGTCATAACCACAAATTTTAATGTATTTTATTGGGTTTTTACATACAAAGTAGTGAAGCAGAAGGAAAACATAGAGGATGAAAGATGGTTTTCTTTACTCTGATGCCCCTAAATAACTGAACTGTAGAACCAGCAGCTGGAACAAATCCACCTCAGTAGGGATGTTAACACATGTGGTCATTGATGATAGTTTTTGCAGACGCTAATTAAGGGTCACAGCTTTTGTCGCCCCTGCAAGACCTCAATTATAGGAATGTATAAATGAATGGTCCCAATTTCTCTTGTGCATCAGAGCAGAACGATTCATTTTCTGCTGATGATCTACTGATGCTGCTCTTATGTGAAATCAAATCGCTTGTAACTCAACTACATGTGGGCTGGGTTTCAAGTTTTGATTTCATACCTTTTCTTTTCTGATGGAAACACAACGCTATCCGCTAGGAGAGAACCGATAAATCGGACCAGATTTCCTTAACTTTGGAAGACTTGCTGACACTTGAATGTAAAACCGATCTTTTCCACCAATCCTGTGCAGTCATGCAGATCGTGTCTAGATGAGCGCGGTTAACAGTCATCCACCTGTTGCCAATGTAGCGACTATTGCTATATTTTGCAATTTTTCAGATATAAAAAAAGAAATCAGAATTGACACATTAATCTTTTTAAAAATTGGTGATCGGCAAGAAATTTGCAATCAGTGCACCCTAATGTCTACCAGCTGTCACTGTTGAGGGAAAAATAAAGTTTTTTTTTTGTTAAAACTAGATTTTTTTTTTTAACAAATGCTTTAGAAAGCACATATTTATTTGATTTGCACATATTACAAACCTATTACATAAATGACTCCTTTAACTTTATAATGCTCAAAACTTGTAAAATCCAGCTAAAACTGATGGCTGAGCCCCCAGTTTTTACCAAATCTAAAATCTTCAGTCAGGTTTAGGGCTTTCAGCTGAGAAATCATCGTCACACAAACAAAATATTTCGGTTTAAAATGGAGTAAAATAATTTTTAAACTCACAAAGTGGGAAAATAGTGAAATTATGTTGCTCTTCTAAAACAAACATAGCAGGAAAAACATTAAATTAATATAAGTCAGTTTATTGCTGTAACTACCTCTTGCAAACTCAAAGGACAACAGTTATTTTGGGTTAAAGTTTATTTTATTTCTCACCTTGTTACAACTGATTTCATTGCTTGCTGTCTGCAGCTGAAGCAGCTGGGCCACAGTGTGGACAAGGTGGAGTTCATCGTGATGGGTGGCACCTTCATGGCCCTGCCTGAGGAGTACAGAGACTACTTCATCAGGAACCTCCATGACGCCCTGTCAGGTCACACCTCCAACAACGTAGCGGAGGCTGTCAGGTACAAACTGCTTCTGAGCGCCTCAGTATTTCATCTGTCTTCTAGACTTCTCTATAAAGGGGGCAGTATGATGTCAAATAGACGTTTTTGAGCTTTACATCATGTCGTAATGTTATACTCTCGTCAAAAATATACGTGGAGTGTTGTCTTGATTCTTTCATGTATGTTTGAGAAATCCTTTAGTGTCCACGGAAACCATTCAGCTCCTCTTCTGAGCTGCGTCTTGAAGGCCTAGGCTCCAGTTTCTGAGCTTTCGCCTCACAGAGCAGTCCTCCGCTGCAACTCACCCACTCAGCTCCTTCAGACTAGCCAGCAGCAATTAGACAACACCTAGTACAGTGGTTCTTAACTTGGGTTCGATCAAACCCCAGGGGTTCGATGAATCGGTCTCAGGGGTTCAGCGGAGCCTCTGCCGCGGAGGTAAAGACACACTGTGTAAAGTCGTGATGACGCCCCGCTTTGCCATCACTTGCTGCAGAGGATCACGTTACATTGCTTAGCCAATCAGAGCTGCAGAGGAGCACTGATTGAAGGAGTTCCACTCTCAGCATGGATTTGAACTTGTGTCTTTAATTACTTCAGCAAAGCTCACAGTTTTTACCAAATTCTGTAGCTTTCGGTGTACTTCTAAATCTGCTCCTTAGTCGCATCTTTTCGGGGTTGCTACTGTCTCTAGTGTCGTGGGGATGGTAACACAACTAATATAATTACATTACTAAATCAGAATACCGCAAAGTCTTTATTATGAATTTTTCTCTCTCTTAAGAATGTAGAGCTAATTAAATGATCTAAATGAGACCTTAAAGTGGTTCCAGTTTCTCTCGATGGCCAACCTGTTGAAACTGTGGCAAATTTTAAATACCTTGGGTCGTTCCTGGACAGTCAGCTCAACTTTGCTGAAAACACTGACTATATTTTAAAGAACTGTTCTCAGACACTCTACCTTTTAAGAAGACTTGGTGATCTTGGGGTGACCCAACTAGACTTTAGTTGGGTCACCCCTATGTCTTGAATTTGAGGGGGGAAAAAAATGATATTTT
>NW_015112738.1:385043-436373 GCF_001443285.1 Poecilia latipinna
CTCTAGTGGTGGTAATGTAATATAATTGCATTACTAAATCAGAATACCGCAAAGTCTTTATTATTTATTATTAAATTTTCATTCTCTTAAGAATGCAGAGATAATTAAATGATCTAAATAAGACCTTAAAGTGGTTCCAGTTTCTCTCGATGGCCAACCTGTTGAAACTGTGGCAAATTTTAAATACCTTGGGTCGTTCCTGGACAGTCAGCTCGGCTTTGCTGAAAACACTGACTATATTTTGAAGAACTGTTCTCAGAGACTCTACCTTTTAAGAAGACTTAGTGATCAAGTCTTCTTAAAAGACATGATCACTTAAAAGTCACCCCTATGTCTTGAATTTTTTTTTTGGGGGGGGGGGCATATTTTATTTATCACTACAGAAGGGTTCAGTGAATGCGCATATGAAACTGGTGGGTTTGGTACCTCAAAAAAGGTTAAGAACCACTGACCTAGTGGAACTGAGCATCTGCTGAGCTCATTATAGGAGCTACTTCTCAGTGCAACACTGGTAAAAACATTGTGAAAGGGTTAATAGAGAAACCATGCTGTGATGACTTCTTGAAGGTAGAGTTTCAGAAAGAGCAGTAATTTCTTAAAGAGACAGAGGCCCAATTTCATGACATTTAAATTACAAAGTAAAATTTCCTTTAAGTCATATTTGATATATACAATACAGATAGTTGATTGTGCTATAAAATGGCACTATGCTTCTAGAAAATGAATAGTACTGTTCTTTTAAAGGTCTTTAATACAAGTTATATATGAGTAGCATAAAACAATGTGGGGTGTTTTTTCTTCTGAGGAGGAATAACTGTAAAACAAGGTTGTTCTAATTTAGAACAAAGTTATCACATAGTGGACATTGTAAGCTCCCTTTAGCATGTTATATTAGCAATTAGAGTTTAGCATTACTAAAAAAATCAGCCTCTTTGTACATATGTTTTGTTAATATCTGAGGATGTGCACAACTGTTTCACAAAAATCCAATTGAGATAGATCTGCTTACACTTATTAGCCACCCATTAGCTTTATGGCAGCATGTAGTTCTACATAGAACACAAATGTTCCGTACCGTGTACATTTGTCTCTCATCTTATGCTTACAAATACAGCTTTTTAAAATATGTGATAATAATCTGCATAGATATCTAAAGCAAAATACAGGGGTGCCTTAAATTCTCCTTTTAGAGTTCTTTCTTTTCTACTTTAAGTTTAGGAGGAATTACTCAGTCAATATTTTCTTGACAGTTTATGAAGAGTGTCTGTATGTAACAACTTGGCCACTAGAGGGTGCTGTTTTACTATACATTATTCTCTACAACGTAGAAGCACCGTGTCTTGTTGGGTGTTACAGCTTAACTTTGAGGCAAAAAGATATAGAAAATAACTTGAATGTAATTTGAATGTAATAATGTGTTCTGCTGGTACACAATATCAAGAATGAAAGAAATCAGCAATGATTTTAGACATCTGTGCACAAATGCATTATCTTGATTTACAAAGAGAGAAAATGTGTACAAGTGGAAAAAAATTGAATATGAATACCAATCTTCAAAGTAGTAGCTTTTCTCATCTATTCATCCCTTAGTTAAAGCGTGCAATGCTTTAACTTAGAGAATTTGGGGGGTGGGGGGAAACAGAAGCTTCTTTTTTGGCTTTTCATTTTCTGCAAGCCATTATTATCAAAATGACAAGGATTGAAATTAGGGATGTCCCAGTTTAAAAATTCAGGCCAATATTGATGCAGGATCATTGCTGTTCTGGCTGCTAACTAATATTTACCACCCTAGTTTCACTTATTGGACCGATACCAATACATCAACAAAGCACTAACCGATATTGATGTTGATGCCGATATATCGTGCATCCCTACTTAACATTTTTCGCTTTCTGAAACAAAACTCTTGAACTTATTCCAGATTTTCAAACTTGTTCAGATGTAACTGTAGATAGTTTTAGTGAAAAAGACTCAGACATGATGATGATGGCAAACAGAAAAAATAGAGGGTACAATGTGTGTTAGGAGCCCACAACATCGGAAGAAAATGTTGCTTAAAATTGCAATGACAATACTGTTTACAAAATATACTGCTCAAAAAAATAAAGGGAACATTTCACTTTAATTTTGTGTGTGGCTCCAAATCCAGGCCTCCATTGGTTAATAAATTTGATTTCCATTGATGATTTTTGTGTGATTTTGTTGTCAGCACATTCAACTTTGTACAGAACAAAGTATTCAATGAGAATATTTCATTCATTCAGATCTAAGATGTGTTATTTGAGTGTTCCCTTTATTTTTTTGAGCAGTGTATAATATTCTCCCAAAAATTGTTGCAACATTTTTTTATTTTTTACAGCCATGTGACCCAGACACCTTCCAATAGGGGTGGGCGATATGGACTTAAAGTTTTAACATAATATTTTATAGCACTATTGGGATAATGATAAAAGAAAGAATTTATTATTTTTTTCTGTAACTTCAAGTGATGGAATGGCACAGTAATCATAGCTTCACAAATACAAATACTTAAATAAAATTTATTGCGAGAACAATATATTTCAGTTATTATCATAAGAAGTGTATCACTTGATAAACGATGATAAACGATATGATAAATGCCCACCGTTACCTTCCAGTAATTGAGTCGACATATTCTGGTGTCAAACATCAGGCCGTCTGGCTAACAGCTGAAGGGTGGGCTACATCTGGTAACTCCAGCAAGGAAACAATTTTGTAAAGACGATAAAGGCAGAATTTGTTCATGATGATGTTTGAGAACCAAAATGAGTTAGACCTCAATGTATCATTTGTTTTGTTTGGACGCATAACTTTATAACGTAACTTCTGGTAGTTACACTGTATACCTTTGAATCACACCACTGCTTGATTCAACGCACCATGGTTGATCCTGGAAGAGCCCAAAGGAGTCCATCTCTTGAATGAAGCCAGTGATAACGCAGTAGGGGGAGATAAGTGAAGCCACTCGTCCTTTAGTTCAATCGATTCCTCTCTAGCTGAGTCAGGGGAGAACTTCGAGTGAAATCAGACACGCTTCTGCTCAGTATGGATGGACTGCAACTTTCAAATGGTGTTTAATTGAAGTGACTGGGCTTTTACTAACTGGTTTGTCAAAAGGAGACGTTTCCTTTCCTAAAGCCTAAAAAGACTAAGAAGCCTGGTTTACGTGAGCGTCTTTCGTTGCGTCTATCATCAAGTGTGTGAGCAATCTCACAGGTGTGTGCCTTAATTCACCCCAGTCCGCTGTTGTCACGCTTTGTTAAGACACTATGATTGCCGTAATTGTGGAGAGCGCTTGCTAGGTTCGGATAAGACTGGGCTCGGCTGAAAAGCGCTCCTGCTTTCGGCTGCTGGTGTGTGATAATTGCAATGTTTGTGCATCGAAGAATCGCGCGGCCGCGGCTCTTACTCGCGCTGCGGGCACACTGCCTCTTGATCTGATAGAAGCGGTGAAGTACCTGAAGATAATCGCCTGAGATAATAGACTTTTTATTGATTCATCTCCCACAATCTGATCATCCTCTGTGGAGCATAAACTCTTGTAATTAGAGTAAATCAGCCAGCAGACTGTAAAAGATGGACATTTACTGCCAGTAGATCCAAAATCAGAGGGAATAGGCGCTGGTGTGAGGGGAGCTAATGGTCATTGGAGCAGCTGGAGCGGAGAAAATGACATCTGGCTCGTGTGCTGAAATGACGCAGCTCTTGTTGTTTTGGTGATTTTGATCAGTGAGTGTAGTAACTCTGAAAGTGGTACACCAGTCAGATTCAGGCTAAATGAAGCTGAGAAGACATTGGTCTTCAGATTACATTTAAAAAGGACAGCAAAACAAGCCAGTTCATTGTCGTTTCCACCCATTGTCTGAAAGGTTCAGTTTTTATTCATCAGCAATAGATTTATGTTCAGACATGGTGTGTGTACACACAGGTTTTCATCGGGAAAACTGGAAACACAGAGTGCAGGGACGCAAGGACAAGACAATCCCAAATTCAATTGGAGAGAACCAGCACCAGACAGAAGATAACTTGTGCCTCATACTCCATTGGGAGTCCCGTCGAAAAGGGCGTGGCTTTAACTGGTTCTTCCTCAGTCAGCCCTGCCCATGTTCGTCTTTGTTTGCAAATCCTGCGCAGTTCCTTCAAATTTTTTGGAACTACCTCAGGAGTGGTAACAACCTGGTCTTTAGTGCAAGTGATCTCATTAGCAACAGACTGATTGTGCCTTGGATTTACCTTACAATCTGAGTGAAGGCGGTACTTTCAAGCTCCTCGAACAACATCACAACCATAATTTTCAATCTGCTACTAGACCATAGAAGATTGCGAGCTGGAAATAGATAATTTTGTGGTTAAACTTTGAGGCTTTTATCAATTGAAGATAAAAACATCTATTGTGCGCAGTTGCAGAGCGCCACACTTGGGTGGAAGAGTGCGTACATCTTCATCTGAAATGGGCAATCCATAGTGAAGAAATACACTAAGAGATTTCTGTGAAACTGGCCACTATGTGCAAAATGACATAATTTTAGCATCGACCGTAACTCTTGTGCGCCGGCAGAGTGAAGAACACACTGCTGAAAAACTTTGCTAGAACCAAGCAAAACATTAACTGGCTGGAATGAGACTAGACAATAGAGAAGGGGCCTTGGACTACAGGGCAGACTCTGAAAACTGTCGGGATCATGGTTCATTGATGATGCTATTGGTTTTCCGACCATAAATTGATTAATGACTTCCGGTATTTGTCAAAAATATCCGCACCTAATAACGTTTCTCAGTAACAACACTGGAAACGATGTCCTGTGTAGCTTTTAAAGTTGGGTCTTTCATCTTTCTAGCATTAATGTGTCTTTAATGTGAGGTTAGTGTTAACTATCTGGGTGATGAGCCGTTTCAATTTACAGCACGCAAATTGATGTTGCTAAATGATGCCTCCAATATATCCTCCATTCTCTTCCGACCCTCAAATATTTATTCTCATTGGCACCAAATGGTCAAATTAAAAAGTCATTACAGGAAGAGAGACATTTAGTAAAATAATCCCAAGACGCACCGCGGGAGAACCGAACCCAACCCGGGTTGACTCGAGTGGCGGCCTCTCTCTCGCTGCAGGTACTCGGAGCGCAGCAACACCAAGTGTGTGGGAATCACCATAGAGACGCGGCCGGACTACTGCCTGAAGCGCCACCTCAGCGACATGCTGAGTTACGGCTGCACCCGGCTGGAAATCGGCGTGCAGAGTGTTTACGAAGACGTGGCCAGAGACACCAACAGGTTAGTATGTCTGACAGGGAAAACAGAACATTTGTTTTTATTTTGATAAAATAATCCTAGTCCTGTCTCTACATTTGACCTTTTCCATATTTTTTTTCCAGAGGCCACACAGTGCGAGCTGTGTGTGAGTCTTTCCAGCTGGCAAAGGATGCTGGGTTTAAGGTTGTTGCACACATGATGCCAGACCTGCCCAATGTTGGCATGGAGAGGGACGTGGAGCAGTTTATAGTAAGTACTATTCATTTTAAAGGGGCAGTTTTATGTAACAGCAACATTTTTGAGCTTTATTTCATGTTATAATGTTATTCCCTCATCAAAAAACATACCTGGAGTGTTGCTTTGATTCTTTAATGCATGTTTGAGAAATCCTTTAATCTCCATGGCAACCATTCAGCTGTGCAAAATGCCTGGATGTACCTAGCGCCGCCTTCGAGGACAATGCTCCTCCTCAGAGCTGCAGTTTCCATGCTCCAGGCTTTTTAGCCCCAAAAAAAGATTTTCTAGGAGGGCGCTATGTTTAGCTCCATGCATCTTCCCATTAACTCTTTTTCAAGATACACACCCCACAGCATGAAGCTGCCACTACTGTGTTTCACGGAGAGGTGGTGTATTCAGTGTGATTTGACTGGAGTTGGCTTTAACGGTTAAAATTCAAAACTGTCAATCAAAACAGTGGGTGAAACTTGTGTTTTTGATTCAACATGGTCAATTAGAGCAAAAGATTTTATTTGACAACATTAAACAGAAAGAGATATTACTGAGGGTTAGAGAATGAGATAATTATCCTTATAAACCTCAGTGCTGATAAGTTCCAAACACTGAAATGTGTAAAGAAAAAGGAGGATAGGGCTGTATTTTTGTGGCAGTATTACACACACAAAAAAAATCAAAATTTCTTTTGTTGTAGTTGTTTTTACAATCCCGGTTAATATCATGCTGCCACTGGAGACTTCTTAAGCAATTCTGTACAGAGTGTGGCTGCTTTTCCATAAATAAATGTGTTGGATGTCCTTTCAAACTACAGAAGTCAGATTTAATGATGGAGGCGTTCTTGCAGTTTTGGCAGTAACCCCCAAACAAGGACATAAAGGAGAGTAGACCTATTAAACTGTCTGACAGTATATACTTTACTGCATGTTGGACTAAAATCCACTAATGAACTCTGGCTTACTGGTCCTAATGCACCGTATATCGAGCAATGACTAATATGTTCTAAAAAGATTGTGAATAGTTAGCTTTTTTTTTCTAGTGTTTTTCTATTGAAGCAAATAAAGGTCATGAATATGACGACATGTGGCGGTGAGAAGCTGAGGACAGACTGTTTGTCCGCTGCTGGGATCACTGTTACTCCCACCTCTGGTAAAAGAAAAAATAGGCATGTTTTTATTTAGCCAGAGAACAAATTGATGTAAAAATATAATTTTTGACAACTTTGTCATTTCCCACGCTCACTGGCACCCGTAGGTTGCTTACATTTTTTCTATTACTGAATGTCTCTCCTGCAAGCAACAGTCATAGGCAACATGCAAAATATACATAAAGCAATCCAGACTTCTAAAAAAATGCTATGTAGTTGCATTTTATTCAAGCTGCAGTATGTAACTTTAATAAAAAAAAAGTTTTCTTCATATTTGTTAAAGCTGTCACCATGTTGTGACAGTTTATGAGACAAATAATCTGTGAAAAGATCGATCTCCTCCACCTGCTCCCTGAACTACTATTGCTAACTAAAGTAATGCAATGTTCCGACCAAAACAACCAATGAGAACCAGGAGGAGGGTCTTAGCTCTGTCAATCAACCTCATTCATTCACTGCTAAATGTGCCAACGGTGGAGAAACAGCATGTCATTACAGGAAACCGTTTATGTGCTGTCATTGGTAGCTATGCTAACCAGACTGAGCATTCACAACAGGCTGCGCTAGCTACAGCATAGCACAGAGCAAGGGGAGGGAGGATGAGCAGCCACATGAGATTGTGATTGGCAGCACTAAAACTCTAGTCCTGCCTCTGATTGATTGTTTCAAGCACTGGAAGAAGGCAGAGGAAATAGATTTTTCACAGGTTATCTCTCATGCCATACTGTCACAATATAATGGCAGTTTTAACAAATATGTAAAAAAATATATATTTTTAAAAAGTTACATACTGCAGCTTTAATTTCACTTAGGATCTGTAACTGATCTCAATTTTAATCGATAAACATATTGACAAAATGTGCAACATTCTCAATTTAGAAATTGTTGTTGCTGCTAAATTATTGAAAAAAAATATACACATGAGCTCAACAACAAATTAATTTCTTGTTTTCAATCTGTTATCTTTAGAAACATGTTTTACGGACGCTGACATTAGCGATGCTGCAGCAGCATGTTTAGCTTTGAGATGCTATTTTAGGTTAACTCCTTTTTTTTTGGCACAACTTGCACACAACAAAATTACAAAAAATAGCAGGAAAGCTCCGCATCAAGTATATCATTAAGTTTATTGTTTGTGACATCCGTAATCATACCTCGTTCCTTTCGTCGGCATCCGCGTGCGTCACCGTCACTCGACTCACAGCGGTGTGGCAACAAGTGAGTGCTACATGTGGCATCTGAAAATAGCAGAGCCAAAAGCTGCGAGAGCGGCATCACAGGCCGAACTGCGACGCGATGCGACGCAGCATCCCGTCAGATGTCTCTCACCAGCAGCTGGCTTCCTCTGCTCTGATTAGAGGCGGCTTCGACGTGAATGTGCAGAGTCAGGCAGGGCTCCCTCCCAGAACGCCTGACTGTAGGATGTAAATGAAGGCTGGCATTCCAGCCGCAGGCGCTTCCGCCTCATTTGGGGGTTTGTTTTTACAAATAAAATCAAGTAATTAAAAGTAGAATGAGTGGAAAATAGTGTTGCTGTTTTTTTTTGTTTTTTTTTTGTAAGTGTTACTGGTGAGATTTTAGACTCAAAATGTCAGTCATTTTCTCATTTGAATAGGTTTTATGTTAATTAAACAGATTTTTTTTTATATAAATAGTTGTGACTCCAACTGGTAGGAATCAGGAGGTAACACACTCCTGAAGTTTGAAAGTTGAGTTTTTCATGTTTAATTAACGACTAATTTAAGAAACATTAAAAGAAAACTCAATTTCAGTCTAGAAATGTGACAGACTTTGTCAATGTGTTTGAATCTCTGTTGTTTATTGAACAACCATGGTCAAAAATGATGTTAGTAACACAGATGATTTTTAGTTATTTATTTTTTGATATTTGTCTAATGGCTTAACATCAAAACGAGACTGCATTTCATGGAGATCTTAAAAAGATCAGTGTGAAAAGGGTTTAAATGGATTTAAAAATCTGAGATTAGTGCAGTATACTTTGCAGATGTTCAGTATTTTTACTGTCTGCTGATTCTGCTTTTGGTGGCAGCAGGTCAGAAAGTTCACAGTATTTCAAAGGAAATCTCTGATGATCCCAGATATTGAGTAGTCTGTCCAGCTGCAGGAAAAAAGCAAAACTTCCCACAAAAATATCTGCCTGTCGACAGCAACGACAAGGTTTTATTGAAAAAGATGTGTAATGGATTAGCTCTGCTGTCCTGGCAAAGATACAGTTTAATTTTAATTTCCGAATGACCTTTTAATGGTATAGACAGAAAGCATCAACAAATGCATCACTAACATAGAGACCTTGAATGTGTTGCACTTAATGCAACAAAATATACAAAATACTTCATTCAAGCAAGGATGATGTCAGACTAGTGTTTTCTTCTCTGTTACCAATTTATTTGAGCATTGAGGATTAGAAGTTCAGTTCTCACATACAGGCTCAGTTCCAGCAGGGAAATGTCAAAGATGACACATTGAGAAAATATTTTTTACAGTGGCAGGTCAACAAAATCAGGGCCCTCTTTTCTCCCATATTGGAGCTAGAATACCACTAATTCTCGTGGTATTTCTAGGGCTAAAGTTTGGTTTATAGTTAAAATATTGCGCGTTCCTCAGTAGCCAACAGTCCAGACCCTCAGTACGAAGCAAACCATAGAACAAGTGCCTGGTTTTTACCAGACTACACCAATGTATGTCCAAAGCAGTGGTGCAAAAAGTGGGTATGCACCATAGGCAACGCATAGGGGCTCCATGCTAACGGGGGCGCCAAAACGATGGCCGAATAATTATCCCTAGTTGTTTGTGCATTAAAAATCCACTAGGGGTGCTAGAATGTGTCTGTACACAACTTGGAAAGTATTTATCTGCGTCCTCGATGCTAAATATAAAAACCACACCGCTAGCGTGACTCGCATGCTCAACGTGAACCTGTAGAAACACGTCTGTAGCTCAGCCTTTAGTCAGGTCGTTATGTGTTTGGCATGTTATTCAGATTGATCTCATGTGAATTATTTCATTAGTTTGCATAAAAGTTTCAGAGTATAGGGAAACATTTTCAGTGTCTCTAGTAAGGAACAGTCGGTTAACTTAATCTGGAATCATTTTTATCAATCTAATTAGCCGACTGATTGCCGTTACCCCCTCCATCCCCTACACTGGTGCATATTATCCTTTCATCTCAATGCTATAGGACAATAATCCTCCCACACTGCCTCCTAATGCATTTGAAGACTTAAACACCAGGAGCCTATAGCAAAAAGAAACAAATTAGTTTGTGAATTCCAGACTTGTTCATGCAGGATCCATATCAGCTTATTGTAGCGTCTCCAGCCCACTTCCTTAATGAGGTTACGTAAAAGTTTGTGCCTTCTCGTATATTTCTTGGATTACCTGTGTTTGGAAGTGTGTGTGTGTGTGTGTGTGTGTGTGTGTGTGTGTGTGTGTGTGTGAGTGTGTTGTGTGAACCTCTTGCGTCAGTCAGTGTGTGTGTAATAGTAATGTGAAGGGCAGCTGCGGGTCGGCATGTTGCAGGGAAGCAGATTTAATGTCTTCTTGACCCTCTTCCTTTCCTCTCCTGCAGCATTTCCTGCACCACTCGTCCTCTGGACTTATCTTCCTCCTCTAACTCTCTGTATTTCCTGTCTCCTGTCTGTTTGTAGAGTTTTTTTCCCCTCCTCTCTCCTCCTCCCTTCCAGTCGTAAGTTTTCCCTTCCACCCCGTTTCATCAATCTCCCTGCTCTCGTCCCTTTGTCCTCCTCCGATTGCATTGCCTTCCTCTCTGCGGCTCTTCCCCTCTCTCTTTTCTTATCACACTGACACTTAGATTATACAAGTTGTGTGTGAGACTCCCACTTTTCTCCCCTTCGCCATATCTAATCCTCCGAGGCACGCTGTCTGCCATCAGGAGAAATTCACGGCTCCGAAGCGAAGTGACGTGGGATTTTTGAGTCCGTGTCGTAAAATTTCGCTCCCCGCCATTACACACAGGAAGATGGGGAAGGGGGGACACAGGGGTAGCTGACAGGTTGTCAGGGGAACCAAATTAGCCTGTGCGCTAAGATTTCCAGGTTCTTGCCACTGATGTCAAAATGATGCAGAGGAAAGGGGAAATAATAATGATTTAGAATAATTTCTATATTTAGGTGATACATTACACACAGGACAAATTTAAACACACACACAATGTCAAAACACTGAGTTCAAATATTAGCAGTTCAGAAAGTTACATTTTCTTGTTTCTGCAACTTTAAGAGACAGTTTGGTTATTTTAAGGTGATGTTCCGTAACGTCATCAGAAATAGTTTCCTTACCTGTTGTAGTCAGACATCTTATGGAAGGAAGGTTGATAGAAGACGTTATGAAAAGATAACATCTGGTCAGACAGATGCTTTTTTTCATGGTTTATTTTAGCAAATTTTAGCATTTGGAACTGATACCTTGCTTTTCAGAACAAGGTATGTGATACAATTAAGATGTTTACTTATTCAAATTCCAGAGCTAAATGAATGGTTTTCTTCTGGAAATCACCATGAATTCTTTACAGGCAACATTTTCTGGTAACTCCTATAAATCTTTGCATTTAAAAGACTTCTCAGAACAACAAATGTTTCGTCAGTTGTGGCTAAGCATAGACAGTCTTGAAATGTGCACACTGAATATGCAAAGCCTGCTTCTTTTTTTTTGCCATAATGTAATAGAATTAGTGGTGGGACTTGATTAAAATTTGAAATGTAATTCATTAATTGTAGTTAATCATATTTTAATCTAAAACTACGTACGAACTCAAGAAAAGCAATATTTTCAATTCAAAATCCTTTTCTGCTTCCAAATGATTGAATAAATAGACATATGACAAATTATAGCTCAATGACAAAAATATTTATTGTTTTTAATCTGTTATTTACATTATCCAACCATCAGATTGGTGCAGTGTGCTTTTCTACCCACTAGTTTCAGCAAACCATTCATGGAGCTTCTTTGAACAAATCCTTCTTTAGAAATGTGGACTATTGATGCTGACATTAGCGTTGGGGACGTTAGCGTTGCTAATGTGTTTAGCATTGAGATGCTATTTTAGGCTTGAAAAGCTTCACTGATAGGCTAACTTCTTTTAGCACAACTTAAACTCAACAATCCTCCCATCAGATTGTTTTTTGAAGCAAAAATTAACCTTGAGAAGTGACTTTATCTTCCGTTGCTGTTATTTGGATGTTGCTTGTGCACTGGATTTACGGGTGTACCGGAAACACACAAAATACAAAGATTCTGCTGGGAACCTTTTGCATTCAGACATTAAAACCAATGTAATTAATCCAAATTAGCTTGTTAAAGTCCCAACCCTGAATCTAACTTTCCACTTCACCAAAAGCTTCAAGTTTTCTTGCTTTCATCTGTTTTCTTTTAAACAGTTTCAGTAATTTTTTTCCACTTATTTAACTCTCCTACTTAATTTTATCTTCTTGATAAACACGTTAGCTCTTCCACATGTTTGAATTTACATTTCAGAATATTGTATCACGTCCTCGTTTTCTCCTCTAGGTCTCTCAACAAGCCCTTCCTTGAAACCAGCCAACCATAACCAATAGCATCAAAATCCACTTAAAATGCTGCAGACGACATGGAGTAGAGATGTGTTCCCTCGACATTGAGGAAGATCTGGGCCGTTAATTTTCGTCAGATGCCCCCCCCCCCCTCCGTCCTGCACCATGTAGACCGCAGCTTATATTAAAAGGATTAGACAGAAACAAATAATGCATACACGTATTTAAAAAAAAAAAAAAAAAAGAAAACCCATCATAGCTGCTGTTTGTTAGCAGTGTCTAATTTGATTTTAATGGGAAGTAAATGTTGCCTTCATGATGTAAACAGCAGCTGAGATTACCAGAGAGCTGTTTGTTTGCTTCCAACCAAGCGTTTCTCGTCTTTTTGGACCCGATTCACTCGGACGGTTTTGGCCTTTACACAATATTCTGTGACCACCGTTTATTGTGCCCGTAGGAGGCGCTGTTGCTTTTTAACACTTTGCTACGCCTACACCAAAATCGTAACGGTTTTCAGAGGGCGGAGGAACAAACGCAAAAGGAAAGATAAATAAAAAGCAGAGAAAAGAATAAAAAGTATCATCTGACCACTAATATTATGACTATTCAGGGAATATAGACAGTGACAGAATATGACAGGTCTTATCAGATACTGTGACCAAAATGTAAATTACAGAAAAAGTATTACATTCTTGAGTAGTAGAGTTCAGTATTTTACTTTTCGTTCTTCGGCTTTTCATTTACTTTTCCTTTTGCGTCTCAACCCCGTTCCAAAGCTTTCGTTTTCTGGCGTAGCATAAAAATGCAACAGCGCCTCCTACGGTCACAATAATGGTGGTCACAGAACATGATGTAATACCGGTCACAGTGGTGGTCACCTACTACGATGCAACACCGGCTCGGACAGACAGGTGTCCACCACGTCCTGCGGACGGCAGCAGCAGGAGAATCCCGCATCCTCCTCGTGTCCCGATAATGGCTTTCGATCGCCCCCTGCCAACCCGAGGCCCTCCTCTCTCTCTCTCTTATCTCGACGCCCAGGTCCGGCCTCCGTAACGCCGCTTCTCTCTCCTGGCAGACAGGAGGCACAATTGAAAACGGCAGCAGGTGCAGGATCTTGAGAACAGTCCCTATAGACGGGTTGTTATTCGTCTGATTAGCTGCCTCTCCTCCCTGTGGGTTCACCGCAGGACCGTGTGGAACACGTCTTCTTGTGATTAGCAGCAGAGACGATAAGGAGACGATAATGCAGCTTATTTCTGGTAACTTTCCTCTATTCCAGAATCCAGATCTTCACGGTCGTGATAGTTGGTGCAGAGGGGAGGAGGATGACTGGAAATCACAACGGATCCCCCCCTCCATTGGACGAAGCAGAGCTGCACTTATTAGCTGCTTTCATGTCAATGAACTTAATTGATCCGTTCCATCTAGAAAACAGATAAAATCATCTCATATTTTTAATCGTTTTCCACCCTTCCTCTGCTTAAACTAGCTTTGCATCTAAAGTTAACTAGGTCATTGTTCACGGTTCGTTACAGAGCTGAGGTTATTTCTGATTTAGCTGATAAAACAGTAGCAGTTTTTCCATCAACTTTTTTTTAATGCGCATTTTGAAGTATTGCTTTGGAAAAGGTTAACAAAAACAGCAAAATTTGAAATATTCTCCCCTATAGCTACATTTTCATTATAAATGTGTGCAAAATATTGTCAATATGCTGCTAATGTAAAAAAAATTGCAATTGCGTTGTTTAAATGAAATAAAAGCCAAAATCACACCTGGATAAATAAATTTGCTCAAGCTATCATCATTCACATCATCCTCCTTCCACTTGTTCTTTGTTGTTTTTGCCAGTAGTAACATCGGGTTGGTAGTCACTTTTGTTTTTGAATCGCAGTTTTGCAAAGTACACTAATTTCAAGTCTTCTGAAAAACCACCTCATCCTATCACACAAACCAAATTATTGCTTTGAAATTAGCGTATTTCCATTAAGCACATTTAGGTTTATAATTCCATTTACATCGGGAGATGAAAACACATTTGCCAAATAAGTTCAGACATAGTGAACATTTTAGTGTTTCATTTATTTGGCAGTATGCTTTTCTGTAGCCTGGTCGATTCCCTCCAAACCAGGAAACGCGGCAAAATTCACATGACAATTGGATGGAAACATGCTGTAGCTACTGTTCTGAAATGGTCCTTGTTTGTTGCAGGAGTTTTTTGAGAATCCGGCGTTCAGGCCCGATGGTCTGAAGCTCTACCCGACGCTGGTGATCCGAGGGACGGGTCTGTATGAGTTGTGGAAAACGGGCCGCTACAAGAGCTACTCGCCCAGCGCCCTGGTGGACCTGGTGGCCCGCATTCTGGCCCTGGTGCCGCCCTGGACACGGGTGTACCGCGTCCAGAGGTGAGGGAACTGGAAGAATGGAGCAATTGGACTCACACATATATGGCTTCAAAGTCATGTTATCAGTAAACCCCAAAAGCCTGAATGTAATCTATCGACACAGAAACATACCTGGCAGGTCAAGGAGGAAGTTTAGAGTGTGGCACAATTGCAAATGTGTCAAGACATTTCCATTTGTACCGTCCTATTGCAAGGTTTCCACAGGTTTCACCAAATCAAACTTAAGACATTTTAATACCACCATGAATGAAATTTAAGACCTGTATCGTGACAGAAATGTACGAATGTCGATAAGTTTGCACTTAACCCATGATGGATGCAAAAAAGCTAGTTAACCAGCCAGGATGTATCATAAATAGAACGTACCAGGTTGAATGATCTTGTGAAGGCAAAATTCAAGACCTGTGATTAACGTATTGGAGGCCAGCTTCCTTTAAAAAAAAGAATCCAAGATTATTTAAGACAACCTATTCAATCAAATCCAGCGCGCCGCAGCTTTTTCTGTAGCCCATTAGACTCTAGAGCAGGGGTCCCCAAACTACGGCCCGCGGGCCGGATCCGGCCCGCCACGTCATTTGGTCCGGCCCCCTGAACAATGCCGGATCCGGCCCGCCTCCTCGTACCAGAGAGCATTCAGTGTTTTTTTTCATATATTGGATTTTCCGGTTTATATGTGGATTTTTCTTCAACCACCAGGGGGGCTCTTGACCAGATGTGAAACTAACTTTCCCTCAATGGAATATATACTCGTCAGTCCCAGTCACCGTTTCACTCACGGTTTTTTTCCATTTGCATTCTGGGTAAAAATCTATCTAAAAGCGCAAATGTGTCGTCGCGCCCCCCTCCCCCCTCCCACTCGACAGTTTCAAAGACAGAGCAGTCCCCCCCCCTCGACAAGAATTTTCTAAGGTTTCTTTCTCCAAAAACCAAGACCGGCCCCCGACCAGAGAAAGGAACAGCTATGTGGCCCTCGCAGGAAAAAGTTTGGGGACCCCTGCTCTAGAGAATCTTCAGATAACAGTTGTGTGTTTTAAATATTTTATGAATCAAATCTAAGCAATTTTTCACCTCTACATTCCAAATTACATCAATGTGAAAAGATCTTCAGTATTTAATTTTAAAATTAGTACTTTTCAAATACACAATGGTTATTTGTTATTGTTCTTAAGTTTGTTTAGCCGGTTTTATGGATACATTCTGCCACACCTGGCTCTTTTAAGCACATTCATGATCTTTATATGCCCCAAAGTGACAGATTTTTACACCCCTGGTAGCAATTAAAGTAATGTGCTAGAATGGTCTAGTCAAAGTACGGCCCTTCTAATTGAGGGTCTTTGTCATTAAAGTACAATGCACACTTTCAGAGTGTATAGATTTTGTTTTGCTAATCATGTGAAATACTTTAAGGTTGGCGGCTAAGTGGCAAAATGGGGGAAAAGCTCCAGCTTAGTACGGCACTGAAACAGTAACAGATGTGTTACTAATGGTTTCTGCTCTGCCCCATCAGGGACATCCCCATGCCACTGGTGAGCTCCGGCGTGGAGCACGGCAACCTGAGGGAGCTGGCTCTGGCTCGGATGAAGGACATGGGCACTGAGGTGAGATGGGCAGGAGCCTTAAAGATCGCGGGTCGGCTTATTTTTGAGCTAACGGGCTTTTCCAGCCCGGCGGTGAACCATTAAAGGGGCCAGCAGCGGCCACCGGCAGATAACAGGAGTCACTTTCATTCATAGCAGGGCGAGATGACAGATCCAGAAAGCCTCTCTGGTACAGCTGAGCGCAGGAGGACTCTCTCCATCCCTCCTTCATGTCTAAGTGGGAAATAGATTACAGCTTCGGTGACAGGAGGCAGGAAACCCCTCAGCTTTCATCAGACATGCTCGACAAAATCTACCCTTAAATAAAAGCCACGGGGCTGGGAACGCTTCTGTTAAAAACAGGAAAAGTTAAATAGATAAATAATAAAAAACATAACTCAAGTTCTCAGCTTTCTTCACTTTGTACTTCTGCATCTATCCCCCATTTGTCTTTTTTCTGCCCAGGCTTCATTTGAATACACAGTGGCAGGAAGCGTGTTGCGTTTGACGTCCCTGTGCCGCGTAACTCCACAAACCTGTTGTGATGCGGAGCGGAAATTATCCCCGAGTCTGACCTAGTTTCTGTCTGCCTCTTTCCTTACTTTTTAGCGTTGTCTGCCTTGCTTCAGAGCTTTTATGTGAGCGTATCTGTTGCCATCCAGGCAGCGAGGAAAGTTCTCCTCTCCAACTTAAAAATAAATCTACAAAGTTTCTTCTTTCCTGTGAAGTCCAGGCTCTCTAGAAAGTGACCATGAATCAAGACACCTTTAATGTTATGGCGTGTAAGATTACTGACCTGGATGGACATAAGGAGTTGTCATGGCAACAGTAAACATTGACAGACACTTGTTAGTTTGACTCCCCTTTCAACACAGCAGGGGCCATAAGCCTATGACTTCAGTCTGAGACACTGACGTTTTGGTTTTAATGACTAATTCTGTGAAAATACACAAACGTACAGCGGTAGAGAACGTGAGGAGAGGAAACAGAACTGCTGCGTAAGCAGTCTTTCACAAAATCAGAGCATGAATACAAACGTCTAGCTACTTAAGTTTCTTAGCAGTAGATAAGCTGCTACGCTAACAGCAAACAGCACCAAAAAAATCCAGAGTTCAGGATACAGCTAGCTAAAAACTTAGCTTGCTAACCATGAAGCACTAATCATAAACATTCGTTCGGCTAACGCTGAAGCGCGACATCAACACGGTATTTAGCGGAAGCTAACGCTAAAGCTCTAAATTCAACCATATTGATACCCAGCGAGTGTCAGTGTGTTTGCATCGCCCTCAGTTGAACTCTATTCAACTGAAAGTTTACAAAAAAGACAAATAAATTAGCACTTTGAGTTTATTTTTCCAGATAAAGAAATTCATTAAGCACGCTAAATGTTTTTAAAGTTAGCAAAAACGCTAAAGAGCTGAACCAAAAATTTGCTCTGCCGTTAGCAGAAGTGAGTCCACCACTGGCTCAGGGTGATCAAGTTTCAGGACAGCATAATGATGTATTTGGAAGGAAAATAAATATTTAATAAACCAAAACAATCCATTTTGTTACCCAGAGATGTGATGCTCTTTTCAGTGCCGAGACGTTCGGACCCGAGAAGTTGGCATTCAGGAAATCCACCACAAAGTCAGGCCTTACCAGGTAAAACTCCCACAGGCCGAAAACATTCGTCCAAACACCTGGGCCAGCCGCTTCCTCACTCCGCTCTGCCTGCAGGTGGAGCTGGTCAGAAGGGACTACGTGGCCAACGGCGGCTGGGAGACCTTCCTGTCCTACGAGGACCCGGAGCAGGACATCCTGATCGGTCTCCTGCGCCTGCGCCGCTGCTCGCCTCAGTCCTTCCGACCCGAGCTGAAAGGAGGCGTGTCCATCGTCCGCGAGCTGCACGTCTACGGCAGCGTGGTCCCAGTGAGCAGCCGCGACCCCAGCAAGTTCCAGCACCAGGTGAAAGAGTTACATCACGTCCTCAGCTCTCTGCGGAGCCCGTCTGCAAAGCCAATTCAAAAGACGAGCCTCCTTGTGGTGTTTTAATGATCCTGCAGGGCTTCGGCATGATGCTGATGGAGGAGGCTGAGAGAATAGCCAGAGGGGAACACGGCTCGCACAAACTGGCTGTCATCTCAGGTAACGAACTGAATGTTTACGAGCTCACATGCAGTCAGAATCGGCATGAATGTCACACTCATTTTGGATTTATAATGATTGAGCCTTTTCATTTTTCATACCTGAAACAAAGTCATTTTTAACAACAAGAAGTGGCATCACAAAATTTATTTATACAGAGGCTTACATTTCTCTATTTTATGCATAAATTGCTGATACCGTGATTGTCTGAATGTGTTGTTTTATTTTACGGTTTGTGAGTTGAAGGAAAGTCCACCACTAACTGTGGGAGTAGTTCAAAAATTCACTTTTTCTTTGGGGAGGGGGGGATCAAATAAAATATTTATCCAAAATGGGAACGTCTGAGGTCCAGAGATAAAACCGTCCTACTAACTCACCACTCTTAACTGATGTTCTGGGTTAAAAACACCCTCACATATAAATAAGGTCAACAAAAAGTGCAATCAGCATTTAACAAATTAAACACGTAGTTACTTGTAACATTCCAAAATTCCACCTGGACATCCTGTTAATAATCAAGTTTTACATTAATCACAAATTAGCATGTTCGGTTATCATTAGCCATATTATGAACATCAAGTCATTTAAAATACATTCAATACTTTGTTATAATAAATGAAAAATAAACCAGGGCTTTTCACTAACAATGCCAAAACCATTAGCATTTCTAAAGATGTCAAAATAAACAGAAAAATAAATAATTCATTCCTCCCCCGGTGGCTGGAGGAATGAACGTGTTGGTGAAGTTGACTAAGTATCTGCAGTTATCCTGGTTATTTTTTTGTTTTGTTTTTAGCTCTGAGAACATCACCTTCCTTTCACCGTCTTCTTCTGCAGGTGTAGGAACTAGAAACTACTACAGGAAGATGGGCTATGAGCTGGAGGGGCCGTACATGGTGAAGCAGCTCTACCCTGCACAGCTGGACTGACCGGATGTTTTCCCTTATCTGGATGGTGCAAACAGAACCACAGACGCATACAAATTATTATGATTTTTCTTTTGTTTTTTTAATCAAAACAATAGTCCTGGGAAACAATTCCTGCCATGTTTGCGGAGAAACTCTTCCAGCAGCACGGAAAGGAGATAATGCTGAGGTTGTTTCCACAGGCCATTCATCTGCCATTATCTGAAGCTGCTGCATTCACTCTGCTTTATTTAGATAAGGAGACGTGTGAGAGGACAAGGGGGGAGAAAGTACAGCTATTTGGGGGCGGGCGGGGGGAGAAGCCAGCCTGGTCTGGTTGGAGACTCTTCATTCCAGACGGTGGCGCTAACGCCTGGCGTTTCAACTTTTGAAGACCCCGACATGCCTTTAATGTAAAACAACAAACCTACAGAGGGGACTTCTGATTTCTGTTACGTGTTTGTCTGGGATTAACGTCACGGTTCGAGTTAATCGTGTTTCTGTTGCAATCATGTGAAAGGGAAACGGTTGGCTGCCAGGGGATGGCTGGGAAATCCACACCGGCCAGCGGTTGTGTAATTGAACAATTTCAAATTATGGGGCAGAAAATGAGTCTTAGCGTTACATAAATTGCTTTTTAAAGCCCTCTCCATAATCCGGTTTGTTTATGTGCTTTTTTTGTTGTTGTTTGTTTCGTCATGCATTCTGTAAACATCCTAAAGAAACACTTCAAGGAATAAAGTCTTTTACAGGTAAACTAAATTCTTTTAAAAATATAATTGGCCTTAAATACTTTAGTCACGTATCTTAAATGTTGTTGTGACAGATCTATTTAATCTAGAATATTGTATATAGTTGAAAAAAAATTCCTCAAAACTTTTCTGTCAGGTAAAAGTTTTGAGTCACGTGCAGATGTGGCTACCTATGCTAATATGCTCTTGCTACATATCAATGGTATGTATTTTAGCTAGCAAGGGTACAAACCTGGCTAGCTGTTTTGCATCTGTGATGGGTAAGTGAAAATTTATTGCCAGTAGGCTGGTCAACAGTCGTCTTAGCCATTAGCTCACTTCTAGGTATGAGGCTGGGCGCATAATGCCTGAAAAAGCTAAATATGCTATTTTTTTCTTTAAATTTAAGTTGTGGCACAGGTCTTAAATTTATTTCAAATTTAATTCATTGTGTTTTGAGATGTTAGGCAGTTGCAGCAATCAGTAAGTAGCTGGTCATATATATATATACATATATATATATTTTTTTTTTTAAGCTACCATTAACGACAGGTTTAAAACTACTTAGCTTGGTAGCTTTTTTTGCCTCTGTCATGGGTAAGTTAAAATTTCTTGCCAGTTCATGGCTCACTTTGGTGAGCTGCAGCCTCTCTGAGGTTAGGTTCATTCTGTCGAAAAAAGCTTGGCACTACGTGGGTTAAGACTATAAAGAGCACCACTAAATATGTAATTTTTTTTATATTTATGTCATTACAGGTCTTAAAATTAATTCATAATGATCTTAAGAATGTCTTAAAAAGTCTTACATTTGAGTCAGTGAAACCAGCAGAAACCTTGTCATATATGTCCCATAATGTTATGGGTGCCTCTTCCGGAGACCCCTGTTGATGGCTCTATGAGCCTGTTTACCTGGCTCATTTGACCCAGACCTTTCCAATTACATCTCCATCAGCCGCCTGTCTGCTGAGCGTTGACTGAAGGCTGCGTTCAGCCACGCCGTTACCGGAAAGGATTTGTCATCTGAAAAATAGCCGGCTATAAAGGGCAAGAAGCCTCGTATAGATTCCGGCTCGGCGAGGTGAATGAAGCTGAACCGACACGCCTAATTTCCCCGGCCCGGGACGGGACCGCGCTCTCACTGCTGCTGTCGGTGTTGCAGTCCTGACGCGGTGAGGAACAGGCCGCATTCGGGCTTCCTCTCCCCTCCCCTCCGGTATCAGCTGTGAAATCTGAAAGGACTCCCCGCTCCGGCTCTGTGCGGAGCTGATTTGGTCAGATTTTGCTTTAATCGTCATTGCAACGGGAGCACAAATGTGCCGTGTGGCTCCTAAAACTCCGCCGAGCTGAAGGTTACAGGATTTATCTGCAGAGATTGCAGCGAGGAGGAAAAGCATCCGGCTCTGTTTGCACTAAATAGATTCCCCTTTAATATTAGCAGCACGCTGCTCTGCTGATAGAGTCTATCTATGTAATTGTTCCTGCAGCCTGGTTGGGTACAATTTAGAGCTCACATTCTGCCGGTGTGAAATTCTGCTCAATTCAGTGGTTTAGTGCGCCTATCAGAAATCTCCAGTGGACACAGTTATGCAACCAGAAAAATATCTCCCTGTATCAACAGTAGGTTTGTATTCAAATTAGATTAGAATTTCTAAACTTCTTCCACCTTTAATGTCCACCTGTACTGGATGAAGCTCAGGAAAATCTGTTGTAGTTACGCTCTGAGCCAGTGGGACGTGACAGAAAAGGTGGCAAAAACACGGCAGTAGTTGGAGGAAAAAGTAGCTGCTTTTTTCACAAACCATAAAGGTGACGCAGCAAATATGTGCTCTGGTCAAAATGTAACTATGTTTGGTGGAAACCAACACCCCAAAGTGAAACGTGTAGTAGTGGCGTCATGATGCTGCGGGGATGTTGTTCAGCATTGAAAGGGAGGATGAATCGATCGATTTTAGAGGCTGCAAATAATCTGACAGCAGCCAGAGGTGCAGCAGGAGGTTTAGGTTGGAGTATGTGTGGTGCTTGTCCAGCCAACTTCACAACTTAAAGCTGCAGTATGCAACTTTTATAATCTATGTTTTTTAATATATTTGCTAACATATGACAATGTCAAGACATGAGACAGATAATCTATTAAAAAAAGTTCCTCTGCCGCCTCCATGTGGTCCTACTGCCATCTGCAGAAAAATATCGCGACCAGAAACAACCAATCAGAGCTAGGAGTGTGTTTGTGCTGCTCACATCCTCCCCCTCACTCCATGCTTACGCTATAACTAGTTCTCTACAGCAGAACATGTCGTCGATGCTAAGGCTAGTTAGCATGGCTTCAGATAATGGCACATAAACAGTTTTCCTGTGAGGACGAGTTGTTTCTCCATCATAAACACATTTAGCAGCAAGTACAATAACTTGTCCTGACTGATTGCTTCTGTTTTGTGTAAAAACATCTTAAGATTACATACTGCAGCTTTAATCCAACAGAGAATCTGTGGCAGAGACATAAAAAATTGATCCATCCCACTCGACTCAACTTGTTTTGCAGAGGGATGGACTGTAGTTGAGACAGACGCCAACAGGCCTGCGGCTCTGACTGCTGTTAAAGATGGCCACTCAAAATATATGGATGGAGGAAAATACAAACGCAGCGTACACGTTTCAGCTTAAAAAAAGAAATGAAAACCATTTATCATTTTCCTCTCTGCGTTAAAGTCAGAGCTGATTCCTCCTGGTCCCATTTATCCCCGTCACAAAATCTGCCACAATTCATGAGTCAGTGACTACGTCAAATTACTGTGGACATGAATAATTTACTAAACAATTATTTTACTGTTTTAATGAGATGTTAATGCTCCCTTGCTGTAGTGCATCAGGAATAACTTTACCTGTCAAAGTCAGACGGCGGGGCTTCATTTTGCTCTTCAACAGTATTGGGTGGAAATAGACTTGCTCTGGATGCCAGCCAATCAGATCTTAGCATCTATGTTATGAGCCAAAGTGTTTTATGAAGGTTTAAATTATTTAATAGTGTACCGCAGCAGTAAAAGCATGGAATAATTCAGTGATTAATCATCTAAAATTTTCACAAATTTGACTTTAAATTATATGTTTAAAAGATTAAATAAATATGGATGACTATTATGTTGTTGAAACAACGTGTAAGATACTGACCGGTCATAATGTCTCAACAGAAACCCGCTTAAAGAAAAAAAAAAAAAAGAGAAAGATAAACTTTGCTGAAAGTTTCTTCACCGGGGAAAAGTTTCCACATTGACGGTTCGCCAGACGAGTTTCTCGCTGTAATCTCTCGCTGTCCAGACTGGCCAGCTGTAAATTGATGCCTTCCTAATGCAATTTCAATTTTGAGTAATGGGGCATAAGAGCCTTTGGCAAGTACAGATTAGTCAAATTAAGTTGCCGCGTCCTACAGACGTTCTTTTTAGCTCTGCGTTCCCTGCTAATGGAATCCCTCCATGCAGCTCAGTGAAGATTTGAGAATTTTTTTTTTTTAATGGTTTAAGGAGTTTGTAATGCTGGAATGTTGAGCTTTAAAAAAATGCTACAATGTGGGTGTGCACTGTAAATAAAACTAGCAGAGATAATAATATTAATCTTTATTTAAATTACATTTCATTTAAAAACACAAGTCATTTCAGGCTTTGAAGAAAGAAAACAAAGGTTTACATTGAAGGACTGAGACTGATGACCCGTAATAAATGCTGTGGGTGTCGGGCCGATCGGATCAGGACCAATCCTGAACCCGGGTTTTAATTTCCTGTTCGCAGCAGGACAGTTTATCAGTAACATCACTAAGCCTCATGCTACTTGCTCTTTGACTTTTTATCACATTCACAAAAATACTCACACTGTACAAGAAGGAGACGACTTTTAAAAATACTCATCACAAAAACACGTTAAAAAACATTCAAGCAATATTTTAAAAAGCAAGACGCTTAAATATGTATCTAGCCATTTACGCTGTAAACACCTTAAAATTATTATTTTTTATTAAATAGGGATGCACCAGTCAGGCCTTGGATTGTACCAATTTAACTTTTGTATAACAAAACAAAAATTAAGAGCTTCAAATTGTATATATATATATTTTTTTTTATTAAAATTACTTCAAATCTCTTAAGACAGCAGAAATGGTGGTAGTTCAGAATGTGATGCATTTTTTTTAAATATGGGGGGGGGAAAGCTACAAAAATGTAAGTATTTCACCTGCCTACGGAAGGCCAGAAGTGCCACAGTCCAGTATATTTTTAAGTATAGCAAATGTGACTATTTAAATTACATGGTGAATAAGTTCATCAGATGAATTAATTATCTTAGATGTCAAATTTATTTTGAATGTTTATTTGAAATTAAGCGACCAACTGATTGGTCTGCAGTTCAGCTGCTGTGCTAACGGGCGATATCGCTCTGAAACAGTGTCATCCAGCAACATGAACCCTGAATCAAAGCTGCTGTAGACATGTAGTCTAATTAATAATGACTCATTTTGTGTTTTAGAGCAGGATTAATAGTAACAAGTTTAGGTAAATCAGATCTCACCACCCAGGAATACTTTAGACGTTAAACAATTCATAATCCACTTCAAAGTGAGTCTGAATTGTTTTATTCTGAATTGTAGCACAAATATGTATTTATTTAATTACAAATTTATTCATAGTAGTGTTGCACTTCCGATCCACCAGAAGCAGTGAGGGAAGAAAGTTTTTCTTTTTTTTTTCTTTTTTTTAAAGTTGTCGGATTTACATCTGTTGCAGACTGACAACGGTGCTTCTCTACCCTCTAAATTTTCTTAACTTTTAAAACTAAAGAAAATAATCAGCAAAACATGACCAGCATATTTACATATATACCCTTTTACAAGTTAAAAATACAAATTTAATTGGCATATTTAACAAGGAATGCTACATTGAAGTGCAATGGAAATATGACAGCAAAAACTTTTTTTTAAATTTCAGCTACCTTTTTTTTTAATAGCAGGTGAGACATTTGTTTTATCATCACCCAACAACAAGCCTCATTAAGACCTTAAATGAAGCAGAGGACCAACATACCACCGAGTGTTTTAGTATCACGTTCCTTAGCATAGCCTTCAAACGTTGTGGTTCAGGCCGTACAGGAACAGCTGCAGTCGGAACGCGCCACATTTGATTTCGCCGAGCCGTTCCCATCTCTAGGGTCCGTCAGTGGGAGTCGTCTCTCAAAGCGGAGCGCACCCTGGCCTCCAGCTGGTCCGCCGAGGGCCGAGCATCCGGGTTCAAGGCCAGCATGTCCAAAAGCAGGGCACACACGGATGGGCCGGGTGGGGGCGGCAGTGGCGGCGCCCTCTTAAACTTCATAGGGATGCACAGCTGGAGGTCGGCGTTCTCCCACAGAGCCTCCCCCAGGGGCATCAGCCACCGGCCCTTACACACATAGGCACCTGGATGACGGCACATTCAGGAAAGTCAGCTTAGATGCTAGAGTACACACATATATATATATATATAAATATATATATATATATATATATACACATACACACACACACACACATATATAAAAAAAATTATTTTGTTGTGCTTTCTTGCACAATGACAAAGGAATAATGATAAATACAAGCTATGTCTCCTTAAATGACAGACTGCTGCATCGTCAGTGTGCAAAGGAGCGTTTATCGTAGATCCTTCCTTTCAAAGCTGAAAGACTTCATAATCATCACTGCTCCCAAAAAAAATCTCAGTAAGTCTCAACTCTGCTGTGTTTGCTGGGGTTTTTTCCCCCCTTCATTTCTTGTAGGTAGTTACTTTAAAATTTATTCACCCCTTTAGATATTTTATACTTTTTGTTTGTCATAAATGAATGGTGATCAAAGCATTTTCCTTTTCTTTTAGTCAACAGCTGAAGTCTGTGTTTTCAAGGCAAAGCCTCCATAGATATACATTTTTCAGAGAACTGCTGCCCTGAATTATGAGGAGTCTACTTTTTTTTGATAGTTTAAATACACCCAGGACCTTAGCCAAAGTTCCCAAATAAATGGATGCTGCCAATGCATTGTTAAAGCAAAACAAAACAAATAAAAACCCCTCAAATGAGCAATCATTAGCACTGAAGACTTAACCAAATTAAATTTTAAGTCTAAAATTAAGATTGAAAAGACTTTGGATGATTTTAAGCAGAAATACTGTCTTTACAGACAGACCTCATAAACTGATGAAAAAAATCAAAACCCTGGCGATCCATTTTAGATTTCCCAAGACTACAGCCATAGTAACATAGAAAAAAACTGAAGTGTAACAAGAAAAAGTCGTTTATTTTTCTTTTTAATTGTAATACTTTCATGTTCAGACAGAGCAGAGAAGCATTTACCAAAGAGCCAAAAGGTGTTTCATTATATATAACATCAAAAGAAGAAATGTTTCTGGCAGCAGGGAGGCAGTTCTTTGTCAATATCCAATCATATTTGATCTTGTACTTACAAAAATCAATAGGATTCATTTCACAGTTATGTCAATATGACTCAATCATACTTTGCTGTGATCACATGTGACTTTACACAGCAGGTGTCTGTGAGATCTGGGTCACTTGTTTGGGAAAAGGCCAGCACTGGAACTCACTGAACATTTTCCCATTTTGTCCCATTATAACCACACAGCTCAGCGTCGTGAAGTTGAAGATGTAAAGGAGTTTAATGCAGAGTGAAGTTAGAGAATGAGAAACCAAGCTTTGTTTTTCATTTTAAGATTTTTTAAAAGTTTTTTCCCCCCAATGTAACAAGAAAATAGCTGCTTTTCCATTTATAAATCATTTTTTATGAATTTGACAAGCAAATATATTTTTGAAATTCCAAGTTTTTTTGCTAAAAATTTGTTGCACTAGGATGAGATGGGTTCTGTTGGTCATATCGAAATTAGAAAGCTGCAACTGAAACACATTGTTCGCGTCGTACAAGTCACATGATCAACAACCGGATGTTACTACCAGCGGGAAAAAGACGAAGAAGTCGATGACAGGAAGTGGTCGGAGGATGGTGGTGTGGTGAGTTTAATGATTTATCGCGTGACCAAACTTATTCACATGTGACTGCAGTTACGTTTCGGATTTAGTGGAAACACCGCCATCACGAAATTGTGTTTCTCCAACATTAGCGGGATCTCAACAAAGTTTTGCGCACTTTTGTATTGGAAGCACAGCTAGTGGCCAAGAGATAAAACCCATAAAATAGAACTTCAAGGGGTGTGAATACTCTACTTTTGTTAATCCGCTAGAAGAACTTGAGCAAACTCCCTCTTTTTAATTTTTTCCCCTGTATAAAGCAAAACAAACTTCTTGCTCTAAGCAGTAGATAAGGTAAGACTAATAACTTGAATTGCTCATTTGTCATGGAGTTTGTCTGGACAACGTTGATTAAATTACAAAAATCTGTAGATTAATGAAGATTAAAACAAGCGCCATTTGCATCGCCAAAACATACCCATTTCGAAAATGAAGGTAGATTATCCATGAGGGTAATTAAGAAGGTGTCAACTGGTGCTTAATCACAGGGTTAACACTTCTGAGCAGTACAGTTGTTCCAGTCTTTCAACTGGGTTTTAATCACCAAAAATGAATCCAATGCCAGACGCCGGATGTGAAGTGTTCTGGTTCTCTGTGTAAAGTCACAGTTATTTAATTAACTGAGGTCTAAGGGAACAAAAACCTGAGGTTGTTTAGGTTTTTAAGCAGGTTCCACCCACTATTGTGTCGTCAAATAAATTGTGCATTTAGAGAAAGAATGAAACTATGTTAATGGACCTTTTTATATGACCATTAGAGTTCTTTAAAAAAGAAAGAAAGAAAAAGGAAAATAGGCCATAAAGATGGCCACTCTTTCTGCGCTTGAAAGCCTGTATTAGTGTTTCTACTGAGGCTAAAAATAAAACTTTGTCTTTGGACTTTTGTGCTGCTTAGAGTTTGAAGAGGAAAACTGTTTGATTTTCTTCTTTTGAATCTAACTTAAGCTTTGAATGATCACAAACCATAGCAATAAACACTAAAAGTATATATTTTTTGTGGTTTTAGGTATTATTTTTTCAACCAAGTACTTTACACATTAGCAGGAGTTAATTGTGTTCCCCAATAGGAATGGGCCAACATGAGATTCTCACAGGAATCTCACGTTGGTCAGTCATAAGATGCCAATTTGAGTCACAATTTAAACTGAAATCAGGTATGTAATATGATTTCATAAAGCATTTACAGACAGATATCACCAGATTGAACTAGTGGTATAACATGGTTGTCCAACAAGGGTTACCAATACCTTAGTAAAACTATATCCAAGGTTCCTACATGTAGATTTAGGAGTAAAGGACATGAAGGAATGAGAGTTTCCATAGATCAAGATAATCCTGGAAAAAATTAAGGTTTCTTGCCTTTTCTTCAATAAGTGAAGAACGTTAGAGTATCTTCTGCATAGTAATGATAGGAAAAGCACTCAAAATAAGCTGAAAATGATACATGTGCTACAGAAATAATAGGGGTCAAATGCAAAACCTTGAGGTACACCACAGTGAAATGGATTAGTACACGACCTGTAATTAGAAACAGAAAGAAAAAACAAAGACTGATCATTCTAAACTCATATAGTAACCTCAAGTTAGTGAGAATTTAGCAGAACTTCTGAATGTTTATCCAGTCATGTTCGCTTTTGTTTTGAAGCCTGAAGTTTTCCAGTTGGGTCAATCGAGTCTGTCGCAACAACAAATTTCGCTGGACGATAAAATTGTCCCAGAAATTATTGCGATAAATGATACTTTATTTTGAGACCATATTCAATTAATATAGTGATAATAATGGCTTATTAATGCAAGTGTACTCACTTAATTTTTTTTTATTGAATCTCTAAAGAATATTTAATCCTGAAACTGGGAAACATTTTTAGTAGCCAAAATAAATAAAACAATGGAAACAAGTCGTAATAAGCAAAACTGCATTTAAGAAAAGATCATCTTTTAGCTTACTTCGTACTGCCTGTCAAACGTTTGCAGCCAGCTTTTCAATGATTTTAAAGCATCTCTTTAGTGAAAAGGATTGCACTCATTTTACTTTATCATGCAATTAATTGATTTATTGCTTGCAGTGACAGGCTTCAGGTTGAAGGAATCAGGGTTACTACTACCAAACAAATTTAAGATTTACTATGACCAAAGACTGTCAAATATCGGATCCAGATCCCATATTTTCTCCCAGCATACAAAAAAACAAACAAACAAACAAACAAACAAACAAAAAAAGCAGTCATATCTCTGTCATGCTGCTTCTCTGCATCGCCTCACTGACAGTATGGCTACAGGGGCTAATTCCACTTAGCCGTTTTAAAGCGTCTACTGAGATCCGGTTCTTCCTGTGACAGCAGCCCCTTTTCACTCAGCTAAATGAAGCATCAGTGACTCAGGGAGGTCCGCAGGGGCTAAACTTCGAAGTAATGGTTCCACATTCCCCCCCCCCGGCACCGGCTCCGGCTGGAGCCGTTTTTTGAAAATAAAATGAGACATTTGTATTACGGCCATTTCATTACTCCGTGACAGCGGAGAGCGGAGGCAGAGCCGAGCCCGGCGCGCTGGGGCGTTAAGACGCGTCGCGGCTGCGCTGGGTTCTGACAGCACGACAGGACCGAGGGGGGCGGTTTGAAATCTCAGCGGCACACAGAAGATATACGGGAGGAGATTTCACTCATGATGAGCCTGACTGAGATTTGGGGAGCAGAATGCAGCGGCTGAGGAAAAGCCATGAAAAGTTTTGTTTGTAAAGATATAGCATCCAAATAACTGACAGCTAATGTGACTTCATGACAGTTTTATGATAGTAATACTATGAAAGTAGTACACCGTTTTAAAGAGCGGGAACTTTTAATCATTTTGACAAGAAATAAATAAACCAGAAGAGTACAAAACAAAAAAAATAAACGACTCGCACTCCAGTTTCTCTGAACATAACTGAAAGAAGCTTGTAGCCTAGTGCTGTCATCATGTTTTTAAAATTAAGTCGAGGCAGATCTGACCCATAATGCATGGCGAGACCTGCATTGATGGCTCCTCTCACATTTAGCGGCAACCAAACTACAGACTGGGATAATAAATTATAGCTTTTTTTTCTAAACCCAGTTCCTTAAGAGCAACTGCCTGGAAAAACACAAACAAGGACAAAGCTGCAGGCAGAAGGTAAGGTCATTTTATTTATATAACACATTTTCAGCAGTTGTGTATATGGGGGACATATATAACTGAACTAAAAATGAAAAAGCTTTAGCTCACTAATGTAGCCAGAGACTGTTGTCTACATTAATAAAGGAGCAATGTAGTGACAACTTCCTGAAAGCAGAGTTTCTTAAAGAAACAGAAGCCCAATTTCAAGATGTTAAATTACAAAGTAAAATTTCAAAAGTCATATTTAATATATGTATATATTTTTACAACTGAAGTTAAAACAGTTGATTGTGTTATGAAATGGCATAAGTGCCCGGGAAACACAGAACTGCCCCTTACATGCAGTCTGTAGGATGGACGGCTGGAGCAGGAGCTGTTGGCTTGTGTTATGAACTCCGGCTGCTATAATCCATAAACAAGTAGATAGTAGAAATCATCATTCATCTCTTTGCCATTTAGGTGGGACTGCACCTTTCCATGGATGATGAATGTATGATGTATAGCATCTGACATTTTTAATATGCGGCAATTTGTTTAATCAAACCTGATTCGGGGTGATGCGTCACCAACCCCAGACACTCACCCAGCTGCTCCTGCGTCGTCCCCTCCTCCACGAAGGTGATCCTCTCCAGGACGGCCCAGAACATCACGCCCAGGGAGAAGATGTCTGCCTGGGCCGTGTAGCTCAGCCCACCCCACACCTCGGGGGCCATGTAGAAGTCAGAGCCGCACGTGGACGAGAAGTGCTGCCGGCACTGCTCGCCGTTCGCCACGGCGCCGCTCATCTTGCTCAGGCCGAAATCTGCCACCTTGATGAGATTTGTTGCAGACAGATGTAGAAAAAAAGAAAAGAAAGGGAGGGAAAAAACAATGTGTTTGACATTTGAGATGACTTCTGCAGGAAGTGCAATGTGAGAGGAGTCATGTTTGAACTGATGCCTTGTTTTCTGCCACACTGGCTGCCAGAGAAACCAGAGACAGTAAAGTTTAAAGGGGCACTGTTATATGTTTTCCAGGCAATGTGTGTTATAAAAATGGCACTGCCAATTAACTATGTCAACCTCAGTTGTTATAAAAATGTTATACCTGTATATATACAAAATATCACTTAAAAAATTTTTACTTCCTGATTCAGAGCCTAGAAATTGGGTCTGTGACTCTTTAAGAAGCTCCTGCTCTTTATGAAGCTCCACTTTCAGGAAGTCATCACAACATGGCTCCTCTATTAACCCTTTAACAACGTTTTTTTTTTTATTTATTATTTTTTTATTTTTACCAACGTTGCACTGAGAAGTATCTTGCCGATGCTCAGTTCCACCAGGTGTTCGCTAATTGCAGCTGGCTAGTCTGAAGGAGCTGAGTGGGGGAGTCACAGGAGAGGGTTGCTCTGTGAGGCAGAAGCTTGGAAACTGCAGCGAAGAGGAGGAGCTACACCTGAAAGGTGGAACTAGGTACACCCAAATGTTTTGCACAGCTCAATGGTTGCCATGGGAGATTAGAGGATTCCTTTAACATGCATGAAAGAATCAAAGCAAATCTCCAGGTATGTTTTTGATGAAGGAACAACATTATAACATGATGTAAAGCTCAAAAAAGTCGATTTTACATGGTACTGCACCTTTAAAGCTGGGATTTGTGTGTGACTGGAAGAGAGCGGTACATGTAGTGACCCCCGGTGTGTGTGTGTGTGTGGGGGGGGGGGGGGGCAAGATAAATACCAAAAATAAAAAAATAAATGACAAGTCACAGCAAACCACCTATGAAGCCTGCTGGTAATCACTGATCAATATTTCAGACTGACCATGCGTCCCCCCCCCCCCCCCGCCACCCCCCAGTTCTCTGGGTTCAGTCAATTCAGTTCAGCAAATCACTGAGCCAAAGAAACGTGCAAAAGTCTTCATTCAAGACTCCATTTCTTCTGCTTCACCGAGTCCAGACTTTTTAAAAGTTGCTTGGAGTAAATGTCTAACATCAAGCTTTCTGAAGGGCTGGCACAGATTCTCCCCTCGTAACAAATTAATTCTACAATTTGTTTGCTCTTCTGTCTAAATCTACTAATTATTCAGCTGTTAAAGTCATGATTATAAACTCAAGGGTGATGGATTTCTAATATCCTGCATCAGTTGTTTGGATTTTTTTTTTCTCTGATTAACAGAAAACACACTTTAAGCTAGAATTCATCTCTTATAGTTTGCTCTTAAAGAGTCTGGCTTTTATTTATTTACTTATTTTAGAGCAGGCAGTGTAGAAATGCAAAGGACTGGAGAGAAAATGAGACGAGTCTACATGATAAAATTAAGTATTTAGGAGGGATTGAAAACATTTGAGCACGATAATATCCTTACAAAAAGTGTACATATTTCCTAAACCTTCTTCGTTTTGCCACATTAACAATCACTAATTGCACACATAGTCATATTATACAATAGAAAATGATGCGTCTGAAACTGGATTCTGCCTCCATGACCAACTTTGGTCTCTGCTAAAGAAAAGCATCCCCACAGCATGCTGCTGCCACCACCATGTGTTACAGTTTGGATGGTGTGTTCAGGGTGAAATGCGATGTTACTTTTCTACCACACTGACTTGAATGTAGAAAAAAAAAAAGTTCTTCCACAAAAGTGAAAATTTGTGTTTGTAATGTGATTAAAAAAAAGTAAGGGACATGAACTTTTTTCACTTTTGCAAGGTGGTGTGGTTAAAAATGGATAACAGTTTTACAGATATTACTCCAACTTTTTTTTTACATCATCATTCCTCCTGGAGAATCAATGCATCGATTCTCCAGGAGTTTGCTCGTCCGTTTTTCTTACTGAACGCCAAACATGCCGAAGTTTCAACTCAAATGCTTCATTACTCTTAATAGGTTTTATTGAATATCTCTGGCTTTGATGACCGATGATGGACTCTCGCCTCAGGGAAACACTGAAGGACATTTTTCACTGGCCCTGATGGTTTACAGATCAAGCGATTAGTTGAGGAGTGGCAGGATAATCATAATCAAGACAAACTGCTAATTGCGCCTCTTACCAAGAATGCTAAACCCGACACAAGAACACACAGAGTGGCCTTTCCAAGACGGATGTCTGAGACGATGGTTTGCTCAAGAAAGAGTGTTTTTGTAGCTGATTAATTAAGGAGTTTGTTTTGGGGTTTTTTTTAAAAAAAGAATGTTTCTAAGCGTTAGGCTCAGTATTTTTTTCAGTACGTCTTACTCAATTCAAACAATTGGACCATTTGTGTATCTTTACCTATAGAACCTTTTCACATTTTAACGCTTTAATCTGAGAAGCAGCTGAGAGAACTGTGAGGAAACTGCTGAAAGCCCCCCAAGCGTTCCCGTTTTTCCAGTCTGCCTCAAGCTATATGTGGTGGAAAACTAATTCGTCACATCAACCTGAACAATCCCCATGGTAATCTGGGGAATGCCTCACATCAAAACATATCAATGTAGTAACATGGACCAGTCAAAGTCCCGACTCAAAACTGAGAATTTGTAGCAACGCTAATGTTTAAAGAGACTCCATCACATTAAAATAACCTGAGTTAAACATCAAATTTGAACAGTGTTGCATTTCCTAAAAACTACTAGATTTTGAGAAGACATTGTAATGACTAAGTCTGTCACAATAACTGAATTAATTACATGATATAATAAAATGAGCTCCATAATTTGCATTTAGGATGAGGATGATTAGCATTGTCTGAAGTGCAAATTTTGCTTATGAATGTTGTCCAGTCAACAGGCAATACATTTGCACTCCAACCATGATTGACACCAAAAAGCTAGCTTTTTTTTTTTTGCTAACTGACATTTTTGCTAGCAAAAAGCTAGTTTTAAGGTTTTCTGTTACAATACAGTTAACAGCTAGCTTTAAAGCTAAATAGTCCTGCCTGAACTAAATTTAAGACCTGTGATTAATGTATTTAAGGCCAAACTATTTTTTTTATTTAAGATATTTTAAGGCTTTAATTTTAGATGTATGAATTCAAGATTTGAAGGACGTCTGAACACGTTGGTTTTATTTATTATTATTTTGGTCAGTGATTCACATGCATTTAAGGCCCACCTTCATACTTTTTAAATCAGTCTAGGTAGGCCTTAATTTTACATGAAATTAAGACTTTCTAAGGATGGGCAGACACCCTGGTTTTATTTAACATTTTTGGTCATTTTATTTACTTATATTGGATATTTAAAATATCTTCCAGTTCCAGTTTTAAGTGTTCCTTACAAAATTAAAGTTTAATGATCTCTGGGAGTTCAAACTGGTATTGTTATACCATTACCACTATTACTAGAAAATTGTCTGAAACTCCTTCAAAGTCGCTGTAACACAGACCTCTACAGGAGACACTTCCTGCCCACAGCAATCACCATCTAAAACTCTTTGACGAATCTTGAATAATTTGAGTTACAACAATTAATTTTCCCCTTGGGATCAATAAAGTACTTTTGAATTAAGAGAACAAACAATACCATCGTGTATCGCAGTAAGTTCCGGAAATCTATGATCACGAAAGACCACAAATTGATGACCTGACCTTGATAACGGGGCCTTTGGGCGTCACGCAGACCAGGACGTTGTCCGGCTTCAAGTCTCGGTGGGTGATGCCCAATGCGTGCAGGAAGGCCACGGCGCTGCAGAGCTGCAGCACCACGCTGTGGTTGCGGTCAGCGTCCGGGGGTCTGGAGAGCAGGTACTGATTCAGGTCACCTCCATCACAGTACTCCATGACCAGCCACAGGGCCAGGCAGCGCAGAGATCCAGCCTGCTCCACTTCCTCCTCCTCCTCCTTCTCCAACTCTCTCTGGGCTGACCTCTTCATGGCTCGGCTCGGAGGTCGCTGCGGGGTCAAGGAATCAGAACCAGTCGATTTCCTCCCCTCCTCAGATTTTTTTCTACCCAGCACCGTGTTGGTTTTGTCCTGAAGTCTGGAAGCAGAGTTCGTCCTCCTTGGGGTGTTCGACAAGGTCTTGCTTCTACGACCTTTCTGCGGGTTCACCACACTCCCCTTGAGCACAGACTCCACAAGTCGCAGGGGGAGTTTTCCAGGTTTGAGGGGCTTCAGGCTCCTGGATCCGGTCTGAAGGAGGCAGCTGTGCAGAGCGATAACGTTGACATGGTTCTTGGCGGTGGCTCTCATGGCCCACAGCTCCTGCAGGTAGAGCTCAATGCATTCTGGGTTGCTGCAGGGCAGCCGTTTAATAGCCACCCTGTGTCCCGTTTTGGCCATGTGGCCCTCAAACACAACACCATAGCTGCCCCTACCCACCTCCCTGTCCAAGGTGTACAACTCCTCCATGTTTCAGCAAGCAGCCTGACATCAAGAAGAAACAGAACAACTCATGTTAGGTTGACAAGAAACGACTTAACGACTTTTTACTTTATTTAGCTATAAAACACACCTGAAACGACATAAAGAGCGACCAAACATCTAAAATAGCCTCAAACTATGACATTACGCTAAGGTGAAAACCAAAACAAATCTCTTTAAACTTTTTTAAAGTTAGTAGGAAAGAAATTGAAAGTATAAACTGTGATTTAAACATTTCAGTTCAACTTCCTGACGTGTTTAACACAGCGCTGTCAAAACGGGAAGCGTTTCTACCTTTTTTTTTTTTATCATTTCCGACTTACCCACACGGCCGCAGTTGGTCTTAGAAACTCCAAAAACGTAGCCGATATAATTTACAGGGTGTCCCAAACAACATTAATCCGCATTAGTTTCGGTTTAATCCTCAATGATCAACCGAAATGAAGATGAAAAAACCAAACTGAAGAAACAAACAAGAAAAACTTCCGAGTTCTCATTCAGAACGTCCCGCTTTGCTTCAACGTCTACTGTGATTGGCTGCTTAACTCCGATCGTGAGTTCTGATTGGCTATCATTCGAACTCTCGAGGCCACATATACGCAGCAATCCTATTGGTCACAGACTGCTTCTGTCTGTAAACACATGAAGATGCAACATAATAAAAGACTTTATAGTTTCATATATATATATATATATATATATTAGTACATTACGAAAACATATTCAACACATTATGTAGTTATGAAGTGGAGATAAATAGAATGAATACCGTTAAATGTGACGCAGGTTTCAAGCACAAAGACCCGTTTACCTTTAAATATTGACTTCCGGCGCGTCCTCAACTAAACTCAACCGTTTCCGGAGAGACTTCTGCGTTTCCGATACATTAATAGATTTCATTATACTCCAGTTTCATTTCAGAAATAAATGTAAAAAAATATTAAGTTTTCTTAACGATATACTATTTCTTTTTTTCGGCGTGCCAATTTGATGTATGGCGCACACTGAAGCCTCAATAGAAGATCTATATTCTGAAATCGAAGGGTTTCATAGCCTTTGGTGTTGCTTAGACCATCAGCGTAGCTCTCTGCTGAGATTGCAATAATACAACCTTAAGCCAACTAAACATGTCTTTCATTGTTTAAGAAGAATGTTATTGTTTGAATCAACTTGGTAGTGCCTGGCTTTTAAAACAGAACTGTGATTTATAACTTTGCTGCATCGGGAGACAGATGTTTGAAGTTTTGTCATTTTACACTGAAAAACGAAAGTCTATCAGACCAAAAAACTTTTGATTATGGATCCTTTTCTTTTCTTTCTTTTTTTTTTTTCCTTTTTTGCTTGATGAAGAGGGTGCCTGCAAACCCTAAGGAGCTGCTGCACCTGCATGGCTGATTGGCATGGGGGGAAATGCCATAACATGAGAGCAATAGAACAATGGAAGAAATTATTAAATGGTAAATCAAACCTTCAAGTGTGCCAGAGATATTTGTTTCCAGTCGACTCAGCTGTGGCCAAAAGTTTGAAGAATGTACAAACAAAATGGAACGCGGAAACTTCTAGATCATGAGAAATATAGTCTGGGAAGCACATAGCAGAACATGCTGCACAAGAACCGGAACGCAAATGGACAGATCTGAGTCAAAGTGAAAGAAATCGACTGAAGGAAATGTAATTTGTGAACCAAAAAAAAAGAAAAAAAAAGAAAGAAAAGAAAGGTAGTTTCAATGAAATGAAACAAAGAAAGATGACAGCCTGAAGAAAACATTGGGGATGAAGTTGTTTCTCAACACTTTGGCTTTGCCACCAAGGCACTGAAACGTTTCCATCAACTTCATAACAAGACCGGCAATGAGTCCAGATCTTAATCCAGCTGAGAATTTATGGCACAAACTGAAATAAGAATTGGGCTAGACTTAATTTCAGTTTCTTATTAAGCACTTTTCTCCTTGCTGTTTGCTTTTTGTACTTTAAGAATATGCTGTAAATTCCTTACTTTTTATTCCCACTTGTGAAAGTTTACATGTTTGATGTCCCTGTAAAAGCACCAGATACTCTGTCTATTTGACATTTTTTGAGGGCCGAAACAAACAAACTTGAACATTTTATTTATTTATTACTTTTAACTAGCTCGGCCATTGCCTTTCCATGCAGTGCTGCTCAGTTTTCATCTCCCTTCACTTCTCTGTCTGGAATTTCTCCCATTAAGGTGAATTTTCTGATAGAATTTCAAACGGGCCAATCAGCGAACAGAAGCAGAAGTTGTGAATGACGACTTCGATTTTCTGCACTGTTTTAGAACCTCTTCTCTGTGAGATGTTTGTAAAACAAGTTATGAAAGCGCTGTTGTGATGACTTCCTGAAGGCGGAGTTTCAGAAAGAGCAAACATTTCCTAAAGGGACAGAGGCCCAATTTAAGAGCACTAAATTACAAAGTCACATTTCTTTTAAGTAATTTCTGATACTTTAACAACTGAAGGTAACATAGTTGATTGCTAGTGCCTGGTTGAACACTATGTGCCGGGAAACAATTCTTCTTTCACTCACATTATTAGAGCTTGTGTTTTTCCTGCCGTAGAAAGGATTTCCATAAGTCTTCCTATTTGTTGATATATTCCATAAAATACCAATAAAACACATTTAAGTTCATGATTGGAACATGATAAAACACATAAGGAAAATTCAAGGCCTGTGGATACTTTTTCATGACGCGATGCCATTTCTTTGACATACAAAGAAAAAAAAAAGAAAAGAAAAGAAAAAAACACCCTAGGAGATTAGAGTATATCTCGCTAACAGCGAGAAGGATAAAACTCTCTCTGACTCAGTTCTGTTTGGACGGGGGAGGGGGGTTATCACAAAACAAAACACACTCACACACACATTGCGTAGCTGCTGTTTGGGGTACTGACTGTTATTTGGTGAAGAAACAACAACAAGGGCGATGAAAGTTACCAGCACGTAGCGTAGCGTCGTGCGCGAGCCTAACAGGAAACGTCGTGATTCACCGAGCAGAGGGAGGCGGCTTTGATGAGTGCGCTGATGGGATCCGCGGCTTTTATCAGCACTGCCGGTTAGGAATACTCTTCATTACTTGAGGATGATGGAATCAGTCACACTTCACTTGCATTTTATCTCAAAGCAGATGCCCTTTATGCTATCATCATATCTCACTCGCTTTGAAAGCGTTCTTTTTCTTTTTTTTCTTTTTTTTGGTGGCAGATATATGGTAAAAGATCAGAAAGCTACTGAGCTGAGGAAGGAGAGTCAAAATTTGATTTAACTAACTGAAAAGAGATTTCACAGGTGCTGAAAAAAAAGCTGTGGATGAGCTCAATGAGAATTATAGTTGTAATCACCTCTGTTTTCAGACTAATGGCGCTTTCTGTGGGGGCTTTGCATGCTAATCAAGTAGCGCGCCAATAGGAAGGGGCAAGAGTAATTATTTTCGTGATTGAGGTCAGAACCCTTGCGTTTAATCCCCAGGTCTATCCCGAGCTTCCTGGCACCGAACAGCAAACAGCAGTAAATATTTTCACAGAACAACGTGAAAACACTCACTTCCACAGCAGACTCTCTTAAAAACAGGGACTATCTTCCTCAGAAAGACACATTTCCATTAGAAAGACAAGCTTTCCACCGACATAATACTCGTATTAAGTTTGGGCTCTTGAATGTTTTTTTTAACATAAACTTCCAGATATTGGTAAATTATTATTGGTTTATTACGTATTTCCTCTAATCTACACAAGGTCAGAAGTATACATACAGATTTTGGTCAACATCAACAATATCTCCACGTACATTCTTGTTCACCCAACTTGGCTAAAACTGAACCAGACATTAACCAGATAGAGTGAACCTTGACAACATAGTTGGGACTTATTTTATTTTAATTCAGGAGAGCGTTCGTTTCTACCGCCAGTTGGAGTCTAATTGGGAAGGTAGAGTTTAACCCAATCATCAACGTAGCTTCATGCTAGTGCCACAGCAAACAGGACACACCGACTGTGGCTGTGTTTCCATTACAATTGCACACTAAACTTTGTCAATATTCCGCTACGTCCGAAAAGCGTACAATGTCTTAATCAAATAAGAAACAATTAAAATCAGACATGAATTATTTCGTTCACACAACAAGTCATTAAAAAACTTGTCAACTACTTCCTGTCATCGTCTTCTTCATGGTTTGCGCCAGTGAGTAACATCCGGTTGGTTACCGTTTCGGTAACACTTTATTTGAAGGGGGTTGAATAAGACTGTCATAACACTGTCATAAACATGACATAACACATGTCATGAACATGAATAAGCCTTCATGAATATTTATGACTGTTGTCATAAAGTGTCATTCGGTAAATTATGACACTTTTAATACAAAGTTGACATGATTCAAAATGTCTTTGTTATGACAACTTGACATTAACCAGGAAATCATTACTGTTTAAACTTTACCTTTAATAACATAAAGTTACCTAATTTTTAAAGTACAATCAGTAATACTTTTATAACAAATTTATATCAGTAGTGATTTCTTGGTTAATGTCAAGTTGTCATAACAAAGACATTTTAAATAATGTCAACTTTGTATTAAAAGTGTCATAATTTACCGAATGACGCTTTATGACAACAGTCATAACTGTTCATGAAGGCTTATTCATGTTCATGACAGGTGTTATGTCATGTTTATGAAAGTGTCATGTCAGTCTTATTCACCCCCCTTCAAATAAAGTGTTACCAGTGTTTCCATTGCAGTTTTGCAAAATACACCAATTTTGATACAGGCAAAGAAGAAGAAGAAGAAAAAAAACACCACCTCATCCTAGTGCCAAAACTTTTTATTGAAAAACATTTATTTTATTTTATAAATTTGATGTTTCCATTGAGCAAATTTATTTTACGAACGTCAAATTGCGCAATTACATGGTCGATAGAAACGCAGCTATTATTGTTCGAACTGAAGCCGGTTGTTCCAGTATAACCATACTGTACCATCTGGACCATGAATGGTGCTGTACGTGTTGGTCGTACTGACCAACATTATAAAAACTGTGAAAATTAGACATTGGTGTATGTACAGAATAAAAATTTTAAATTACATGACAAGAGTTGGTGATCCTAACTAACCCACAGGAAAAGTTGAATCTATCAGACAGCAAGGAGAAAAAACGGTTTTATTTATATAGAGTGTGCAAAGGTCCGGTTTCAAATGTTTCTATGTGCCAGTGGAACGGCGGAATGAAAAGGCAGGTTATGTAACAGGCTCCACATACACAGACATGATGCGCTGCAGTATGTCTTGCTGAACGCTTACACTCTGAAATAAAAGTTCCCCCAAAGTGCCGACTGGTTGACGCTGCAGTTTTCCCAAACCGAGGAGTAATTCTTCTTTTCTGTGAAATTGGCTTCTTCGGATGGAAATGTGGCCCTTCTTTCCTTGGAACAAAAAAAAAAATCATTTTCTGTCCCGTTGTTAATAACAATCGGCTTTATCTTGACAGATGAAAGCCAGGGCGGTCCATAAACCACACTATGGATCGCTCGCTGAGTTTCACATCAGTGGATTTGATTGTGCGGCGGGGCTGTAAAACACATCAGCCGGATGAGAATGGAGAGGGGAACACGGGGCTCTCGGATGCGGCTGTCTGTTAAGAATTGCAGGAATTGTCAACAGGAAGCTCACGAGCCGTCAGCCGACCGTTTCTTAACCCGCTCCCCCATCAACGCAGTGAAAAAAAGAGAGAAAGCTTACTCTCTGGTTCACTTTGCTCTTTATTTTCATAAAGTCATTAATGTTAGAGGGAGGATTTTTTTCCAGTTTCGTGATCTATTATAGGAACAATTAAGTTCTGATTTAAGTATTTGTAGGTGATGATGTCTCATTATTGAAAACATAATTCATTACAGGGAAATCTCTTGGGGCAGATGAAACAGAAGTTTGTATCTATGTTCTTTCTTAGCAGTGAAAGCTTGAATTTTCCCGTCGGTTTTTTTTTCTTTTTTTTGTAAAAGAGCATGTTGAAATGCATCACTTTATGTTTAAAAAAAGAGAATAGAAAAACACTGTGACTTCCCTTTTTGTGCATGAAAGAGATAAATAGTGCCGTTTTATTCCTAGAAATCGATAAATGCTTATTGTTTCCCATAGCTTTAACGAGGCGGCGTGGCTGCTTCTCGCAGCAATTACACATTTGTATTGGGGGCTATTTATGCTTCTGATCCTCTGATGTTATTAAATGACAAAAAGTCATTTTCCTTGCTACTGGAAGGGGCTGAGCTCATCTCCGCGATGCAAATAATTTACACATCACACTGTTTGCAAAAAAATATTCAAACCCCATCAGCTTTTTCACATCTTGTCACGTTACAAACAAAAGTTGATGTATTTTGTGGGGATTTCGCTTCTTAGATCAGCACAAATTGAACACTGTAAATAAATAATCTCAGCTGTGTTGTACTTGGCCCAAATTTGCTTTGATACCCTTCCTTGACTGCCCTCTTCCTTGACTCCCTCACTCGGCTCCTTCAGACTAGCCAGCAGTAATTAGCAAACACCTGGTGGAATTGTGCATCTGCTCAGCTCATTATAGGAGCTACTTATCAATGAAACGGTAGAAAAACATTCTTAAAGGGTTACTAGAGGAGCTGTGTTGTGATGACTTCCTGAAGGCAGAGTTTCAGAAAGAGCAGGAGTTTTTAAAGAGACAGAGGCCCAATTTCAAGGCATTAAATTGTGAAGTAAAAGTTCTACATTTACATATGTGGAGAGAAGAGCAGAGAAAGAGGGAGAGAGAAAGAAGTGTTATGACAACTTAAGGAATATTAGGTAATATATTTGCACTATGTCCCTGGAAAACATATTACTGCCCCTTTAATCTCAATATAAATGCAACTGCAAAAATCTGGCCTTAATGAAAGAGAGGCAAAGAGAAAGACATAGTTGAAAGAAAGACATTAGAAGTTGTTATTGTCATCTGACACAAGCCAAGTAGGAGGCTCAGCCAAAATGTGCAAAAGGGTTCTCTCAGTGTTTTGCCTACCAGCAGCACCCTGAATGTGGCACTTCCCATCGTTATCGTGAGACATGGTGCTGGTATCATCATAGTGTCAAATCTTTGAGGTTGTAAAATGACAAAATCTTGAAAAAAAACGTATGCTTTTGCAATGTACTTTTAGTCCACCTAATAACAGATTTGCGCTAAAGTTCCAAAGGGATTTCCATAATCCTTTTGATGAAATACTCAACGATTCGGTTTCTATTCCTGATTCAATTCATATTTTCTTCATGCTCAAAAAAGCTCTATTGAACAGTTGCACGAATGCTAACACCAGACGCTTCAGCGTCAAGGTTTTGTGAAGTTAAGCATAACCGTCCCTTTCATCGAGGCAATCACTGCTGCTGGCCGGCCAGAGGAGCATTTATGTACACTAGACAGCTGGTGGATGGCGGTGATATCAACGACAGACAGGCCTAGCTGGAGCCGCTCGTACCTCTGGGCTGCTTATCTCCGCTTCACCATGGGCCCAATTCATCCATCACTATCAGACCTCACACAGGTTCCCGTGGCCGGGCTTTCACACCTTCACAGGGGGCCGAGGCTATCAGCAGCTCAAGATGAGAAAACAGTTGAAGCGTTGAACTTCGACACCGTGAAAGTAGGTTTTGGCAAGGGCCTTTGTTGTTATGGAGGACGTAATTGTTGTAACACCTATTGGCTGCTGATCTGTGAAAGCAGGCCGCAGATAGGAAACATAGCTTCATACGCAACACATCAGCCCAGATGAGAAGGTTTCCATGAGAGCGCAATGAACAGGTTCGATTCCTATAACTTTTAATTATTATTATTTAATGTGTAAAAGTGGTGTTCATTGTTTCAGGATGCTCTCATCAATGGATGGACAGATAGTAGGCAGTAATCCAGAATCAGAAGTTTGGTCGCAAAACACTAATCAGGATCAGGGTCAATTGTGTGTGAAACAAAGACTTTTTTAAACATTTGTTAAACCATCCATCAACTTGGCTAAAAGATTGGTTAGAAAACCTTCATACAAAACAACAGCTGCTTTGTCTTTTTATTATGCAACATTATTTACTATGCAGTCCTTGATGAAATAAACTTCAATTGACTTGATCATGGCGGAGGGACACCCATATATCCATCTCCTTGCTAACACTCGGCTGCACCTCGGAGGGGGTTACAAAAAATTCCCCAACATACTCAGATGTTTTTCACGAGTTACAGGTTACATTCAGTCTGTAATTTGCAAATTGTGGCTGAGAGAGAAAAATATGTTGTGATTAATTGGATTAGTGGCCTGCTTTTCTAGCAGAGGCTAGCCTACCAAAATTGCCCAAAGAGGACATTGACAACTCATCTGTTAGACACAGAAGAATCAAGGACATCTGAAGCACTGCAGATGTGACTTGATTGAGTTAAGACCAGATGTCATGATTCAACAAGAAAGGGAGCGGGCAAAAATGACCTCCATGGAAGCTTTCTGACCAATAGGAACACAAAGGTTTCACATTTCCCCTCAAAAATCACGTGACACATGCCTTTTTAGAAGGTGGGTGAAGAAAAGCTCATTTAAAGATTTTGGACTGGCCTTTTACAAAATTTGGGCTTAACCCTTGTATGTAGAAATGGGGTCCAACCGACCCCACACACATAAAACTTGTATCATTTGCCATAGTCCTCTACGTTTGCCTCAGTCCTCGCACGCACAAAGGTTAAATCTGATTGAGGTATCGTGGCATGACCTTTAACCTTCTGTTAGTGTTCAAAAACCTTTTAAAGCAGCATTCTCCCACAAAAAGAGTGTGGGAGAATGCTTAATGCAAGGTGTTCCTGTGAAGAGTTGTTAGCTTTAGCTTTGTTAGCTTTAGGTATGTAGTCAATTCTTTTTCACGTAGGTCCATGCTGGTTTATATAACCTTTTTTCCTTAAAACTTGAAATCATTGTTGAAAATTGTGTTTTGTGTTTACTCAGGTTCTCACTGTCTAATGGTAAAACCTGTTTGATGGTCTGAAACATCCATGTGACACATAAAAGAAAACCCCCCAGAAATCTTCAATACTTTTTCACAGCCCTAAAAAAGGAGAGAAAAACTCCTCACTTAAATAGAAAGTTTTCATTAAACCTCCACCTTACGTAGTGTTTTGTAATCACTTTCCTCTAGTCACAGGTTAACAGGAGACATTTGGGTCAATAATGATTGAAGACTTTGTGTTTCATGATAATTATTTAAGTAAAGTCAGTAATTAAGCATCCAACATGATTAAGACCTCAGTAAAGCTCTGAAATGTCTTGTATGACTAACCTGTCATCAACCCACCTCCTTCCATCGATTTCTCTGCTCTACAGAACTCATTGTTTCAATTAGAGAGATAATACTGTCTCCCATCAAGGTGTGGCATCATTACAAGCAACAAAAAACCTTGATACTTTAACCTTTTCCAGCACAAACAACCCAATCGACCACGGCCACTGGCTTTCACTCTGGTGGCTCACCTTCTAAGCAACTGATTGGAAACGCCATTGTCTCCCTGACCTTAACAGTAGGTCGCCGTTTGGTTTTGGCTTGAACAGAGATGTTCTAGATCAATCCAAGTGGGTGCTGCGTATTTTTAGAGCCCCCACCTCCATTAGTTGGCTCACTGAGGATGAAACCGGTGGCGTAGGCAATGCCTCTTTACGTCACCGCGGCCCGCTGGCTCTTGTTCCTGCGTAACAGAACGGGGGAATCCACCTCTTTCCCCCCCCCCATCCCCTCTGCACTCCTGTGATATGAACGGTGATGTACAGGAGAGGGGAGGGTGGTGAGGGAACTGGAGGGTTGAGCCAGGAGGGAAGGGGTGTGCCATTATAAGGAGCCTCAGAGGAGGCACGCGTTTAGTTGTTGAAACCCTCAGCCTAAGGATACGAGCCGAGACACCAAACCACTCAGCTCAGAGCCTGCAGAAGGGAGGACTCCGAGACATCCTTACGTCACCGCCACAGGTAAGGAGGGAACTTTCTATCATGTGAGGGTGAGCTCACCTGTGTGGATAGATACGGGTGTTTGCCTGGGTTATGAAAGAATCTCTTTAAAAATGTCTTTAAGATAATTTTTTGTCCAGTCAATCTTCTCTCCCTTATCTCCCACCAGTTTGATGGTTTTGATATCTGACCGCTGAGGCAGTTCTGTAAACAACCCTTCTTACCTAGAGGAAGATCTTTTTTTTTTCCATTACCGTGTGTTTATGTCCCTGTGGCTCTAAAGGCACCATCAACAGTACGCACATTGCACCTGATTACTACTTCATTAACAGGAGACAAAGTGATGATGAGAAAAGTACAGAGAGGCACCCGACTCTAGGCACACACACACACACACACACACACACACACACACACACTAAATACGCAAATAAGGTCAGAGGGAATTTTGAAACTATTAGGAAATTTTTCTATTTTCGTGGATGGACGGGTGGATTAACCGAAACATCCCCGGCAGAGGTCAATGAGCTAATCACCATGCCACTCCTGAATCAATTTATTCATAGCCTGTTGTCGGATTATTGCGCGTCAGATTAAACCACACAAAGAGTCTCCAACAAAAGCCCGCTCGTTGCTCCCCGGAGCAGCTCTGGTGTCAACCTGTGGTCCAAGAAAAGAGAAAGAGAAGAAAAGCTTCCGAAGTGGATCCTCTGTTATTATGCTAAACACATAATAATGATGATGGTTGTAATGATAATGGTAATGAATGTGCATAATCTCTTCCCATTATCAGGGAGGGGGGTGAAAAAAAGACGATACTCACGCAGACCGGGAGAAAATGGGTGCCTAATGTGCCATTCTGGGATAAACGACTCAACATTAGGGGAATGGTTTTTGAAGACTGAAATGTTTACAAGACAGCAACAAACGTAGTGTTTTGGAAGTAAATTTGATTGACGGAAATTATTTGTTTTGATCGCTGTCTGTTCAGTGTTTCCACTGTTTCCATAGAAAACACTCATTTTTAGGTTGTTAACAGTTTTTCAAAAATACCCTTAAGTAGCCTATTAAAAATAGTTTTCCCGAAAATCACATTTTTGGATTTAAAATTTCATAAAGGAATGTCTGAATTTAAATTGTCTTTAGTTTGATCTATTAAAACTGTTTTGTAGTTGTGCTCTGATCAAATGATTACTATTAACAAGGTCTGAAAAAAAAACTACATCACAACTGTCTGAGGCTCATTTATTAAGTCAAAGTTTTCCTCAGTCGCATGGAAAATAGAGTTGACTGTGCATCCCTCCCCAACCTGTTGCTATTTTAGCTTACAGAAAGTATTTTTTCTACACTTTCCCACACTTAAAACAATTTTTTTTTTCGATTAACGTAAACATGAACAGTAATGAGGTGGAAAATAAAGGTTGCCGCCAATAACTCTGACTGAGGTAACAGTTTTAAAGCCACAGTTTCCACAATCAGCCTGTTGGCTAGTCACCCCTAATCCTGCTGAAGGCTTAATACCGGAGCAGGTAGCCTGACTAATTAACCAGCTCATATGAACGTCTTATATCCTCAGTATTACTGTATACAGAAAAGAATGTTGAAAATATCCAAAATTCTTTGTATAAAAAAACGTAAAAATACTACAAAATTCTGCGGGTGCTTTTTAAAAAAATATTTTTACAAATTCTATGTATGAAAATATAAATAATAAATTAATGTTAGAGATTAAATGTACTAATTTATTTTCCCTTTGGGATCAATAAAGCATCTTTGAACTGAACTGGAACTATAACATCTCAAATCAACACTTTATGATAACAGCAATAAGAAGAATAAAAATGTTGCTTTCTGTTTAAATAAAAGTGATTAGAGCAATTGTTTTGTTGAAATTTCCATTTTTAAAGGGAAAACATTTTATATTTTACTCAGGATTTTCTCATTCAGCCTCATATCGGATGATGCCCACCGTCTTTGGGATTTCTGCGACCCGAGCCCAACTCCAGATAATCTATCATCTGTTTGCCCCCTCCGCCAGCACCTCCCTCCCTTATGTGTTCTGTATTTCTACTCCCCTCCACCACTCGTCCTCCCACCCTGGCCCCACTGTCATCACCTTGTTAAAACCAAGGAGCTCGTCTTGGCTGAGTGAGATTGCCTTTCCCTGGACTCCGTGTCCAATGGATTCGTGCAGGTGTCAATGCGTCTTAACAGCAACCAGATCAATGATGACACACAGCGTCAGCGGCCTAACTGCAGAATTTAAAAAGCTTTCCGCTTTTCCCACCCGTTAGGCAATCATTCTGCTCCTACGGCTGACATATTTTCTGACGATTTCATCTAACTTTTACTTCGGAGTGGCATCCTTGATGGCCCCAGTGTTTGCTGCTCCGTTCTTATTATGCTGAACTATGAAAGCCGAACAAATGAACATTGTCTTTCTCTGCAGGTTTAGAGCAGGTTTAGAGCAGGGTGAAGCATCGAAATTCACTCCGCAGCACAGTGACCCTGCTATCTCATGCAGACTCTCATATCTAAACCAAGCATCGGCTTCCGCCTGTGTTGAGGGTTTATCAGCCCAAACACAGCCGCTCTGTCTGAGATCTTGCTCTGTGCTTGAATAATATTGTTTTGGGGCTATTAACCCAGCTAGGTGGGGGCCAAATGAGACGACTGCTGGTGTGATTCTCCCACCATGAAGGACTTATGTGATGCTTTGCCTGATTGCAGAAAAACTGTCACCAAGTTGAGCCTCTACCGTGAGGTGCAAATAAGAGCCACCCCACCTGTATGTCTAATGAAGACAGTGGTGACGATACGCTCATTTGATCAGACATGATTGTGTTTTGGAAAGATGACAAACATGAATATGAGCCGCATCGTTCCCCATTTAATGTTTGGGATAAATGAGTGTTAGCATAGCCTCTGTGGGAGATGAGGGGGAAAAAAAAGAAGCGCGGTTTTGTATTATTGCAACTCAATTTGTTCTCTCAGCAGTGTGCACTAGATGAGATTTCCTAAATAACAGCAGTGGAAGATAAAGACAGTAGCAGGGGTTGTGTGATTTTCCAGCAGATATGAAGAAGATTATGATGGAGAGAACTGGCGAGGCAGAATAAATGACTGCCATTGTCGAGGGGACATACAGGACACATGTGGTAACGGGTCAGGTGACGGACAGTCGGGAGATCGGCTGCAGTCGTGGCAAAAACACCCAAATTGGATTAGGCTCACTCTCAGATTTTGTCATTTCGGGAAGCACCCCACGAGGATGGGCCCGACACCTGAGCCTCTCCTGGTCGTCTGAACTCTCCATCGAGTCACGCACTCTTTATCAGTGGTTGCACAGGATGGATTTACTTTGACTATCATCCTGTGACGAACTGACTAAATCCTTCACAAGCTGAAAGCTTCTCAAAAAGTTACCTGTAGGTTACAAATGGGAGTCCGGATGTCTTGGATGTGTTTTTCTGGGAGGCTTGGACTTCAGGCCGGTCAGAGTTAAAAAGAAATGAAGATTTAAAAGCCAACATTCCCTTTTGCTCGACTGTTCGAGCAATCTTCCAGATTCTTCCAGGGTGGTGTTTAAGTTTTTGTGCATTATTGCATTGCTTACGCTAATTATTTAATAGGGGTGCACCTGATTTTCTCAATTTTGGGAAATTGGGGATTGGCCGATACTTACATGTGAAATCAATCTTATCCACCGATTTTATCTACCTTGGCAAAGGTCTGAAAATCTCTGCCATTTAAGCTAGTTAAATCGAGGTTCTTTTTGTTTTTACCTGGTAAATAGTTTATAAATTGTTATAAGATGGCTGCTGACTCTTAATTTGAGCTCCATTAAAGGTGAAAATGATTAAAACCGCAACTATGCTATTAGAGTAGGAGGTTTTTAATTAGAATATTATCAACTGGCTGCTAGAACAATATAAGAGAGACAGAGAGAAATATGCTTTTATGCTGCTGCTTTTGTACAACCTTTTTGGAAACATTTAACAGGTCAATGTTTCAGGAGGCATAAAACAACCACATCCTACTGAATATTAAATGCTCTTTGGTGTTCTTTGTTCAGAGATTCATATCTGTCAACAGTGTCTGTGAAAGTATTCTTACATGTGGAACTTTTTTATCTATTTCTCACAAGTTTCTAGTTTTAGTTTCCTAAAGAGATATTGCCCTAGCCTGACTAGTCAGACAGTTCTTCCCATGATTCTACTGATGGTATTGACCTTGTGATGAGGCGCGCCTGGTTTCCTCCAAAAGTGATGCCGGGTAGTCACACCAAAGAGATGAATCTTTGTGTCATCAGACCAGAGCATCTTCTTTCTCCTGATCTAAAAGTCTCTCAGGTGCCTTTTGGTCAACTCCAGATGGGCTGCCCCATCTGGTGACTTTGATCTGGTAACATTACCATGGAGGCCAGATTGGTAGATTGCTCCAGATGGTTGTCCTTCTGGAAGGTTCTCCTCTCTCCACAGTAGAATGGCAGAGCTCTGACACAGTGACTATTGGGTTCTCAGTCACCTCCCTGACCTTGGACTATATCGGACTATAGCATTAGACTGAAAATGTTGATTACATGGTTTAGAACTTGGTGCCCAAGTTTAGTCCTTGAGAGGTACTATCCTGCAACTTCATGAGGTATACCTGCTCCAACGCACCAGAATCAAATGGTTATGTTTTTCCATCAGCATTCAGTCATTCAACTCCTCAGAGGCCTGGTAGCGAGTCAGTAATTTGGTCAAGATGTGAAGAAGACGGGGTGTATCTAAATGTTGCAGGAGAGCAGCACTTTTCCTCAAAGGATTTCTGTTCTGCTTTGCCTGAACTAGCATATAAACAGCAACAATATTTTGTTTCCACGCATAGAGTACATTTATTATAGATGGCACTTGAAGTGGAATATATTAAGATCTTTACAACAGGTTCAATAGCACCGATAGTAACTTCTGACTCACTAGCCTGCTTTTATAACACTTCAAGCAGGGACTTAACCTGTTAATACTTTTGTGTGTTTACTGAATGGAATGCGGAGAAGTCAGCCCACTCCTCTGATTTGCCAAACAAGGTAGTGACAACGTCTGACTTAAAGGGTTAGCTGGTTTTGCAGCTTGATAAGACTCGTTTAAACAGAAGAGATTATTGGTTATTATTAGCTGAAGGTACTTCCATAAGTAGGAAGAGAACAAAACCAATAAGTCACAAATCACCATTGATCGGTTTTACCCTTTAGAATGGCTTAATGCTTTATATCGACCATCCTGAGGACCAGTCCTCAACCTCCTTTGGTTCCTCGCTGTCGACTTCAATTTTGAAAGCAGCCGTGTCAAGTTTGATTAATATGAAGGACCAGAGGCATGATAGAGAGAAACACTTGTTTCCAGTTGAACTGTTTAAAGAGGCTATTGTTATGTGTGCAAATAAGTAAGTAAACTTTATTAATATAGTACTTTTCACCTGTCAAACACTACAAAGTGCTTTACAATAAAAACAAGCATACACAGGGCTAATCAAAACACAGAAATAAAAAGATAAAAACAGAATAAATGTAACATCATACAGCATAAAACTAGTTAAAATCTAATCTGAATGAGTCTGAAGAGCTGAATGTCATCAGCATAGGAGTGATAAGACACCAGAACGCGGTCTGATTTTTTGGCTTAGGGAGAAAATATACCAAAGATAGAGAACAGGTCCCAGAATTGAACCCAGTGGTACCCAAGCTCTTGGAGTCTGGAAAGATGATGTAAAGTGACAAAAAAATGTTACTAGAAATTTTTGAGTTAAGGAGTTAAGTGCTTTGCTCGTTTATAAAAGAATCTCATGTTTTTTCCCAAAACCCCCCCCCCCCCAAAAAAAAAAAAAAATGTATAATCTCATTAAATTGTTGAGAAGAATAAAAAAA
>NW_015112738.1:439478-448501 GCF_001443285.1 Poecilia latipinna
TCGTTTATAAAAGAATCTCATGTTTTTTCCCAAAACCCCCCCCCCCCCCAAAAAAAAAAACAGGAATTAACTGTTCTTAACATGGTTGGGCATAAAAGCAAGTTTGAAGATAGGCTTTTTAAAGTGTGTAAGATCCAAATTGTACTTTTTTTTTTTAAATGGCTCGATAACAATGCTTGAAAAACATCATACAGCTAGCGCATCCAACTTAACTTACAGTTTTAATCCAATGGAAATGATTTGGTCACGTTTTACTGGAGTATTAGGCTCATCAGTGAGGATATTTCAGAGGTCTCTCATGTTTCCAAAAAGGCTACAGCAGCTACATTTGCCATTTGAATGTAGAACTCATCAAGACTGGTTGTGAGGAATCAGGCAGAATAAGAAAAGAACAACTGAGGCTGTTAGGTGTTATTTTAAGAAGAATGAATTAACCTCACTCCAAAGTTAAAAACAAGAGGGCACAGATAATTCTGGATCACTACAATGCCATCTGTTCACCCCAAACAGTCTTTTGGCCCAACATATGATGAGGTAAATGATCAGTAATCAATAATAGTGAACATTTAAATATTTTATTGATGCGCCAAAATTGACCTATTATTCAAGCCAGGAGCTTCTAACCACCGGAGGCCAGAAGATTTCCCCGAATTCAATAATCCGTGTAACAGTTTGAGCCATGAACCTCCAAACTCTCATCTCTGCTTTATTTGCAGTAATGATTCAGCCCTCCATCTTGATACTGCCACTCACAAATAAATATCGGCCACCCTTGCTTATAAATTTGCATGCCGTTTCACTCTTCAGCCTTTAGTGTTTCACCTCATTTGCATAATCTGTCTGACAGCAAGAGTGTTGGGATGGACGCGAGGGGCTAATCTTTAACGGACGGCAGCGGGACGAAAGTGGGATCTTTGGGCAAACAAAGGGGCCTTTTCCTGTGGAGGCGAAGACGACATCATCCGTCCGGCAGCTTGGGAGCGCGCTGCCCGAAGGGTGGCTCTTGGAAATAGATCTCCATCATGGTGCCCCCGCTGAAGCGACCTTGTCCTCCTTAATGAATGCCGGCATGAAAGCGAAGGGAAAATGGACTTTAATGAAGTGCCGGATGCGGAGCTGTTTTTAGATGCGTCCCTCCATCTCGTGGAGAAGAATGCTTTTACCTGCATCTCTCTTAAACAAGCGTATGGTCGCGCGCTTCCATTAGAGTTAACAAAGGCCTTGAAAATGTTATGTTTTCAAAAGAAATGTTCTTTCTGTTGAATTAGCAAGGAGGCCATCACAAAGGGGGCCACTGCTCTCTTGCATTTGGTTTTATTAACTGGGTCCATTTCTTGTTGGAGAGGATAATAACGGGGGAGCAGAAATGTCCGATATCGTTGGTTTATGGTCTTTCAAAGGGACGCTGAGGCAGTCAGAAAAGGGAGGTATTATATACCTTTTCTTTGAGTGGAAACTGAGCAGAGAAGGTCCATTAAACTTTTTAGAAGTCCTTATTTAACTCTACCCTTATGGACTGTATTGTATTGGAGAAAAAAAACAGATTATAATGTGTTTTATGCCTAATGCAGACTTTGAAAAATGCTTCTCCCCTATCCAGGCTTTTGTTCCACCGAGACAGGAAGGCGGTGTATCAATTTTTTCCTCCCACTACTGCCTTGTTGTCTTGCTATTAGATAGAGGACATCTCACAATGCCTCTACTTTTATTTTCCTAAAAAAAAGAAAAAAGAGGAAGAAGACAGGTGAATGGATGAGATTTGCTATTTATGTGGATCGAGGACAAACTTGGAAGGAATTAATAAGGCTAAATTAGAAGCTCCGGTGAAGGGCGTCGAGGGCGCCAGAGTGTCATGACTGTGAGTGGTGGAGAAGAAAAGCCCAGTGCTCGATCCTGACAAAGCCCTGACGCTCTCTATCTCATCCATTAGTTGTCTGCATGGAGCTGAAAAGCAAAGAGGAGTCTGTTAATGCGCAGATAACCCAGAGGTCCCTCTGTGTCTGTCTCTCCTCATCTCCCTCCTCCTCACTCTCTTCCTTACCTCCATCTACCCCTCTTTCTTCAGCTCACCTACCCAATGTTTCTCCCTCTCGTTTGAAGCATTTGGACCCTTTCCTCTTGTGCAACGTATTCCGCAAGATTCCAGTTCCTTCCATTAGCAATCTTAACCAACCGTAATGAAAATCCAGAACCAAGGCACGACGATGTGGTCTAGCAGGGAGAGATGATTAGAATTTCTGCTCTACCAATAACATCTCGCTGAACCATTAGTGACACTTGATTTATCTTTATATGCTGAGATTGGTGAGTGTTTTATGTCGACGCTCCGTGTAATCACTGGTGGAGAGTGCATTGATCTGAGATAATGGGCAGCTAAAGTGCGATGTGGTGTTTGAACAGAGGGGTGAAGGAAGCCAAAGAGCTACTTTAAAATAACACAATGGTGGTTTTGACATCGCTGAATGCCTGCAAAGAAAAAATATATTATTCTGCAGGACAGAATATGTTGTTTTGTGAATCAACAAGGCAAAAATATAAAGGCTTGGGTTTGTCTCAACAATCATAGTTTGGTGGATTTATTGTGTTCAGCCTTAGATTTTGTTCTTTTTCGACTCAATTCAATTCAAAAATACTTTAAATACTAAAAATTAATTGTTGTAAATGTTATTATCCAAATATCTTCAGAGAGTTGTGGATGGTGATGCTGTTCGTAGAAAGGATCTCCTGTAGCCGTCAGTCTGGAAACAAACCTGAAGAGGTATTTGAAGGAAGACTGTTGCATGACTGACATGCTAACGACTCAATTTCTGGGCAGCAGAGATCATAATCTGCAGCCCCTCTCTACAAGCTTGGCTTTACCGGTTCTCCCTCAGTTAGCCCCAGTGAGTTTTGTCTCAATTTGCAGATCCAGTGCGGTTTCTTTACGATTTTTGGAACCACCTCCGGGGTGGTACAAGTCAGTCCAAGCTGAGTTTTGCTCATCTGATTGGGAGACTGCTTTTACTAATTGGATTTACGTCACTGGATGAGAGATGGCGATACTTTTGGAAGAGCGCATACAGCATCAACTTGACGGGGCAACCTGCAATGATCTTGACAACATACAAACATACAAATATACCAATATATAATGTACAAATATACCAAGAGATTTCTGAAAAACTGGCCGCCTACTGGCACAAAATTACACCATTGTAGCGTCGACCACAGATCCTGCGAGCTCAAGGTTCGCCCACGTGGAAAACGGCATCAATGGAGACCCCCAACTCTGCTAGAACCAAGCCAGACATTAACTGGCTAAAATTAGACTTAACAATGGAGAAGGGGCTTATAGCGACATGTCTTGGATGACATCATCAGTTGTTGACAAGCATTTCTATTCCATCTCATCTGTTTTTGCTGCTTCTGTTTAAATCTCTGTCTGGTCATATGATTTTTAAAACCCGGGCGGAGCGACGGTGGAGTTGTAGATATGATCTTAGATCATCGTGACGGATGGAAGATATGGTTTTAACTTCCTCCTTCTTTTCTCTGCTCTTTGGTCCTGCTCTGCCTCCATGAAGCTTCCTCTTCAAATCCTCTGGTCTGGGGGGGTCAAAGTTCAGGTAATACAGTATTTGAGTTTTCAGGGTTCCTAGTTTTTAAAAACAACAGAGTTGCCACTTTTATGCATCATAGCAACTATCCGAAAGTGAAAAAGTTAAGAGCAAGAATCATTCAATCTGCACAGTGTCTATAACAAGAGAAGGACAATGGTCCACACTTTTTTCAAAACTATATAAAAAAACCTCAAAGAACTAATGTTACTCCAACATGCTGCCACCATCAGCCATGAAAATCTTGCTGTTGTTCACTTACAACTCCTTGTACTCTCATGTTCAGTCAGTTTTCTGCTTTCCCAGTGGCTTTTTGTTCTACTAGGCTTTTATTAAGTGAACAGTTTGTCCTTCAGCTCTTGCTCTTTACTGAAAACATTTTGTCTTCCGGTCTGCGGAGTAAATCTGTGGAATAGTCTTAGCGTAGAAATAAAGTAATGTCCAAACATCACCTAGTTTGAAAAGGGGAGCCCACGTTGTATTTAAGGCCGTTCAAGGACAAAACAATTATCGATCCACCAACCTGATTTAACAAGCTTCTACTTCTTCCCAGCACATTTCAAACATAACATTTAGATCTTAAATCTGTAAATAGTGTAAAATCTCCAGCTGTTGTACCTGTCATTTTTATTAACATACACTAATTCACAAAGACACAATGTGTAGTCACAGAAAGATAATCTCAGGCTTATTGTTTGGCTCTGCGCACATTTCCACTTGGCTGAGCGTAATCTGTACCTGCTGGCATTTTTCTGACGAAATGAAGACACAAAAATTAAAGCCTGTCAAAATGGCCTTCATCACAGCCAGCACAGGACTTCTGCAGTTATACCGTTGTGTTGTAAACATACTCAAACGTGTGTACTCTGCATTTAACATGCCCTGTTTGGGCGATAATCACAGGCCACTTTCAGCTTACGGGATAAATTACTGAACAATGATGGGGTTAAGTTTGTCATGGTTTATGGGTAAAAGGTGTGCAAACAGATGTAAGTGAGATATATAATAAACATCAGTAAAGTGGTGTCACTTTAACCTGCACTGCGTCAATACAGATCATTACATTTGTGTCACTGTTGAGGGACAAGCAGATGGATGTCTACTGATCCAGAACATCGACGGGCTTTTCCATTATGGGTCCGTATGATGTGTTGATGGCTTCCTAACAAAACAACCCAGTAAACTAATCAGCTTCCTGCGTCCATGCAAGTCAATGTAACAATATATGTGAAATTAAAAATAAAAAGACGATTATGTCTTAGAAAGTTCTTTATTTTTCCAGACGTTTTTTGGGGTGTGTCTTTTTTTGTTTGTTTGTTTGTTTTTTTCAAATTGCTTCATACAGCAAAGTTATGCCCTATGACGGAGTTTTAGTGCGACGCTGAAAAAATATATTACAGTTCTTTTCTAATGTTTGCTTAACGTCTCGCATGTGGCGTCACATGTCTGAAGAAAGTGAGCGCAAAGGAAAGAGGAGAAAAGAAGAAAACGATGGCGTCTATCGAACTGAAGCAGGAGATAATACAAAAACATGAGCGTTGTGTGAGAATTATCGAAGTGGCCAAGGGGACCACGATTCTTTCAAAGCTACAGACAAAGTATCCATGAGGAAATGGGCTTGTGTTATTTGTTAATAAAAATTTGTTTTTTTTAATAACTTTAGAGTGGTTTGGTCATATTTTGCAGGGTTGGAATAGATTAAAGTTATCTTAGTTAACTTTAATGCAGAAAATAGGTTTGAAATAGAAGCAGATTGACTTATGCGATGAATTAAACTTGTATCTCGAGCTTCTGCTGAACAAGAAGCAATTTTTAATTGGGAAATACTTCATATTTTGATGACTTGCTTAGGTTATTTCCCCAGAGGACAGGACTGACACTTAAAAGACTGGAAACACAATGCTTTGCTGAAAGCCTAAACATCCCCCAATGCCTAAATGCATGCAGGCAATTAAACGGACGCCTTTTATCTAATTACTATGAATATTGTATGACTTTGTTTATTAATAATGGTGTTGACAAAAGCATCCGGATAGAAGCTTGAAATGTCACCTCATATTAAAATACTTGAGTGGAATTATTATTAATGTGTGAATGATGCATCTTTGTAACACCGGAGTGCATTCGTCACCCACGCTGGGCTGCTGTGCTCATTTGTTTAACTTAGAAAGGGCCACTTAAGGGAGAACATGACAATATCAACTGGACTTAGTCAGCAGGCGGGTAAATAATCGTCACACAAAACATTTCAGGGAGGCAAGCAAACAGGTTTCCCTTAATGATTTCCTATAAAGACGCTTGGAGATTTGCCGGAGCCGTGCCCGACCTGTCTCACACGCCGCTGACTTCAAGTGGTAATGTGACGAAGTGGAAGTGGCCACAGTATGCTAGCTTTTACCTATTCATCCGTTTTTACCTCAGCGCACTCATCAATACAGCAGCAGTGCAGTTTATTCTCAAAGGTCCCCCTTCACTGTTATCAATACAGGCTCACTGTGACTGATTGCATCCACTACTGGTTCTGCGCTGGGCTGGCAATGTTGTGATATTTCTGATGAAATATTTCTCACACAAACTTTTCATGTAGCCAAGTTCCTTTGAACGCAGAGAATGAAGTCTTTCTTCCTCCACAGTCCTTTGACTTTACAGACATTGAGCTTTTCCAACAAACTGCTTCACTCAGTTTGTTCTTTAAACCTGAAGGCTGGTTTAAAGAACACACTCTCATTTGGAGAATTGGTTCCAGCGAGGCACAAAGTCTTTCCTTGCTAAGCATCAAGTGACTCTTGTTTCTGGCAGGAGTCCTCAAGGATGTGACCGTTTTCATAAAAGTTGTGCAGACAAAACACAGACAAGTGGGGAACGAAAATTGAGGACTTAGCCGTTGAAAACAAATAAATTGATAAAATCCTCCAAACAACATCCGTAGACAAGTTTTTTTTTTAGCTACTGCAGTTAAGAAACCGGTTGTCCCGATTCAGTCAAGAAATATACTTTACTTTGCGTGTATTTTCAAAGTTTAGTCTAAAAAAATATGTGGCGTTAGCCTTGGGCAGCACACTTTGACATTTTGTCCATATTTAGAGATTCATATACGTTTTAGTGTGAACAGTTTCTTCTCTCAACTGTATTTAACACGTTGGTTTTACACGTCTTATTCAACTCATATGAATAAATAATAAAATCCAGACAGCTGGGACTTGACTACATCCTGACAAGTAGATATGGCCGATANTGACNCAAAATTTTATCTTCACACTTTTGAATAAAAGTGATGGTAAAAAGAAGAGGAAAGATTTATTTTTTGGTAGGGACAATGCATATTAATTGACATTTCTGTAAATGTGCCAGAATTAGCCAAAAGGTTATTTTTCATCTGTTGCAGTTTCTTTGCCATCAATTTTTGTAAACTGTAAAGCTGTGTCTTCATGGCACAGCAATCATAGCTTCACAAGCACACAGTAACAAATCATATTTTTGAAGTTATTGATGATATACATAACAAGCTGTGGCGAAAATAGCAACAGTAGCATTGCTGACAATACAATTTCAGAAGTTTTAAAACATCATTAATTGGAATCTGCTGCGATATGTCACGATAAATCCAAACTCTTATCACAATAATTTTTTTACAATAACGATATCAATATATGATAACAGTACAATATATTGTTATCCAGTAGAACAATTTATCTTATATTAGAAAACGATATAACAAGACAATCCAGATAAGGGTTACAGTACATCTACATTTTGCCGTTACCCAACGTTGGAGATTGACGCAGTTTAGACGAACATAATTATCAACTAATCTACGTTTAGAGAAAACTTTGGAAAACGGACACTGAGGACTTGATGCCAGGTGTTCTGCAACAGGTGTGGATACAGAATAAATGAGATGAAATAACATCAGAAGAAAGTTAAAGCAGCCAAAAAAACAAAAACAAAACTATAACAATGGATGATTTTGTAAAATCGGTGCTATGAGATATCACTTAACAGTGTTACAGTGTAGAAACCAAAGTTTATATGAACTATTCTTGAATATGAGTTGTTTTTTTTTTGTTGAGTTATTTTCTTTAATGTGGAGATTAGTGACAGTCCACCAAGGAATGGTGGTGACATCAATGTTGAAATTTCACATCAACCTTTACACATAAAATAGTTTTTAATATAAGCCCTTTAAACTAAAGTGTATCATGTATCAATTATATAATTATGTTTTTTATATATACATATATATATTTATATTATTTGTTGCTATTTTTTTATATTTATGGCGTCAGTTAAGCAGCAAGTGAGTCACAGATCCTAATATATAAATGGCAATGAGTAAAAGGATTACATAAAACTGGAATAATGTTTGTCAGGTAAAAAAATCTGTGGTTATTTTCATCATGTTCACAAAAATTAGATTTGCTGCTTCTTTCTACTACCTTAACATGCTTTCATTAGTTGGCATTGAAGTTTTCGCAAAACACAACAAATAAAAATCTCTAATTTCTTTTTACCTCATTTAGTTCTTTGTACCTGGATGATGGCTGTGTTTTAGATTCGCAGGCCTGCAGAGGGAACACTAAATGTTTCTGCTGAGGTAGACCAGCTGCTGAGCAAAGGCAATCTGTGATGTTCTGAGAGGCTGTTTTCCTTCATCATCTCCGTGTTATCGGCTGATATAGAGGGGAGCGACAGAATAAATGTGGGTCGGGGAATGAAGGTCAACCCTGTGCACCTGGTTCACTCAGTTATTGCCACAGTCACACATCAGAGGACTCTCGAATTCATTCGCCCGCCCTTCCAGCTGAATCTCACATCTTTTTAAAATAATGACTTAAAGCTGTAGTTTGTATGTGTTCTTTTATATTTTTGTTAAAAGTGTCACCATGTTGTGGCAGCATATCATAAAACAAACTCTGAAAAAAAATCAAGCTCCTCCACCTACTCCCTGAGCTAATACTGCCATCTACAGAAATATATGTATATATGTTTTTACACATTTGGTGAAACTGTCACTACATCCTGGCAGTATAGTATGAGACAGATAATCTGTCAAAAAATAAAAAATAAAATAAAAATCTAGCTCCTCTGCCTTTTCCCAGTGCTGACTAGAAGCAACCAATCAGAGCCAAGGGGCGGGTCTTATAGCTGTCAAACAACTTCATGTACATGCTGCTAATGGTGGAGATAACTTAATGTTCCAGGAAAAACTGTTTATTCGACATTGTTGGTTGCTATGCTAACTAGCCATAACATTCCTAGCAGACTCTATTGGAAGACGCTGTAGCGTCTTCCAATAGAATAGAAAGCATATATATATATATATATATATATATATATATATATATATATATATATATATATTTTTTTTTTTTTTTTTATATATCTTCAAGACATACATAAATATTGCTCTTTTTTTGTTGCAGCTCT
>NW_015112738.1:451547-487654 GCF_001443285.1 Poecilia latipinna
AGACGCTTTAGCTTTTTTAAATAAAAAAGAAAAAATATATATATATATATATATATATATATATATATATATATATATATATATATATTTTTTTTTTTTTTAAATCTTCAAGTTACACATAAACATAGCTCTATTGTTTTGTCAGAACTTTGTAAAAACTCATATGCGCCATCATCTGTATGTTGTTTATCAGACAGACTGAAAACAGCTGCGTGTCGATTCGTGTTGCCTCGGGTGATGACCCATGTTGTGCTTTAGAGCTAATCCCTCCAGTCACTTATAAACAGCAACAAATCCCCAACCTCTGCAATCGGAAAAAAAAAAAAAGTCCAATTTGTGAAGCAACCCCTGGAGCAGAGGACGATTCCTGCCCACTGGAATTTGCCCATCTATTATTGCCTGAGGTTGCGCTCTCTCTCAATCCCCACCTACGCCATCCATCTCCTGATGTTGGCTGAACACTCTAACACCACCAACGCTTTCAACTGACCACACAAATCCAGTTAATTATCTTTTGGCGAAAAAAAAAGAAATGGAATTGATGCAATATTGCTGTCACTCTGGTGCGCTTCTCTCCTTGTAGGCTGGAGCCAGATCCCAGCGGCATCGCCTCCCAGATTCTCCAGCTGCTGACTGTGATCTCTGCTGGGCTCTGGTCCGTCCGTCCCTGCCCGCCCGCCTGCCTGCCTGCCCGCCTGCCTGCCTGGCCGTGCTGAGCATGAAGGTCCCTGTGTGGTGCCTGGTGGTTCTGCTGGGATGTCTCTTCACCCCCGCGCGCTGTGACTGTCAGGGGGAATGCGTGGCCTGTGGGCTGCTCTTACAGCAGCAACAGCTGGAAGAAGCCTTCGATACCATAGTGAGTATATGGGTGGCTCTGTTCTTTTTTCTTTTTTTGTGGGTCTAAATTGCAACACATGTCATCACCTTCCATAAATAATGGCATGTGTCAGTTTTTGTCAAAAGATAAATTAGGTTTTGAAAAATGTCCAGTTGTTCAGGAAATGACCAGCTGCACTGTAAAGCAGCAGATTTCAGGCTAGCTACAGGAGCAGATAACCTAAAAAATAAACCAGCTTGTTACACTATATCCTTTTTAAAGAACAGAGCAGGAAAAGTAGATGTTATTTAGGACAATAAATATTTCAATACTCACTCTACACTACAAAATATCAATAAATAAATTTAGTATTTTTATCACTTCAAAATTTTGCTATAATTATTTTAGCAGCAGTGGGAATCACTACTGATTTTTAGTTTAAAATGGAAGCAATGCTATGCATTTTTGTCATCAGATTTTTTTAATTAACACCATTAAAACATACTGTAAGAATTCAATTTCATTCCTAAGCTCTTCGCATTAAGCACTTAATCATTTAATCAATTAATCAATTAATGACATGTTAAATTGAAATGAGCTTGATAATTTCCATTGTGATTAGTATCTTGTTTACAGAGAGACCATAATCCATTTTATTTATGTTCTTGGTTGTGTGAGGCTTTTATTTCTGTTTTATTGATTTGTTTTTGGTCGCTGAATTTTATTTTATTCCGGACATTTAAAATGTCTTCCAGTTCCGGGGTGGGGGATTCTGTACAAAATTAAAGTTTAGTCGTGTTTGAGAAGGCAAACTTGCATTATTATGCCATCAGCGTATTAGTTGAAAATCAAAATGTCATTATTATGATTTATCGCAGTAAATTTAATCGTCCAGCAAAATTTATTAGCATGATGGGCCTGTTTGTACTGCTGCATTTCAATAGGACAGCTAAAATCAGTCACAAAAGCATAAAAACATGACATTTGAGACACTTTTTTTTTTTACTCAAAGGAGTATTATTGGCTGAAGAGAGCACTAATGATGCAAATCCACATATATGAAAGCCACCAGCACCTGTTGCACTGTGGTTTACCTATTGTCAGACAAGTATTGCATAAGATCGAACAGTTAGAAAGCTGGAGAGACATGACTTTAGCTGGAAATAAAATCTCAAATTATTTCAGCCTGAACTTGGATATTGCAAAGCATGAACGGCTGTGCGCAACACTTTGTGACCAACGTTAAAATGCCAGCCTCTCTACCGGGAGGAACGGATTCCCTCCTCCTCTTCCTCTCAAACCCAGAGCTTCCAACTCGGCTTTCCAAACAGTCCGAGGACGTCAGCGGGGGTAAAAATAGACTGTGGGCGTCCATGGATAACGGCAGGACGGCTAATTTAGCTGATAATGATGCGCGGAAAGACAGCTGGGACCTTTATGGAGTTGTAATAGAACTATGTAATTGACTGCTCCTCTGTAGCATCATCTTGGGCTTACATCAGTGACTGACACTTTTGATCAGCTCCTCATTGTGTTAGGCGCCTTCCCATTGAGCCCCAGATGGAATCCGCAGAGCAATTCCATTGTTTCCCGCTCCAGACGGAGAGAAGGTGTGTGTGTGTGTGTGTGTGTGTAAGCGTGCGTTTGTTTGTAATACCTTGTGCGGGCATTTTTCCTGACACATACTATGTTGTGGGGACCCGCTACTCCTTGTGGGGACCTAAGCCTGGTTTTTGGGTCAGGGGTTAGATTTAGGACTAAGGTGTGAATTGAGTTTTGGTTAGGGTAAGGTTTAGACTGTAGAAATGAATAGAAGTCAATGGAAAGTCCCCACAAAGATAGTCATGCAAACATGCATGTGTGTGTGTGTGCGTGTGTGTGTGTGAGGTCGCTGCTGTTTGTTATAATGTCAGGACCCATTGATTTGTTCCCGGAGTAGGCACAAACACAGGTAGAGGAGACACACTGTACGCACACACACCTTCTGTCTTTCTATTCATTACATAATGAATTATATTCTCAAAGGTAAATGCCAAGTTTTGTTTATACTTGGGCTAATTATCTGTGTTGTTGGATTTTCAGCAGCTCCGACAGGCTTTATTCAGGATTCCTGGGGTTCTCAAGTGTTACAGTTCAGAACGGAGCAGCAGAAAGGTGTCAAACTGACCTCTTTGAAACTTCCAGAGAATCTGATCCCAACTACAACAAATCAAGTTTTTCTTTCTAGAAAAAGCTTAAAAAGTCATTAACTTTAACACTCTCTCGCTCCTGTGATGCGAGCTAGGAAAACTTGTTACATCGTGCAAGTAATAGTTATTTTAGCAAGTGATTATTCTATATCAATAAAAAAAGTGTAACGTTCTACAGATTTTTTCATATGCAATATTAGAATTAAATTCAAGAAACGACTGAAGAAAATCAACATTTTATTGCCAAAACTGCAATAACATTGCGTTCCTTTAGTAGATTTGAACTGAAGACTAAGTTTTGGCAAAAGAACACAAAGATATTTTCATGTTAAAGCTGCAGTATGTAATGTTTATTAAAATATTTTTTTTACACATTTGTTGAAACTGTCTCCATGTTGTGACAGCATATTATGTAAGACAGATAATTTGTGGAAAAAATAAGCTTTTCTACCTTTTCAAAGTGCTAATTATACACAACCAATCAGAGACAGGTGGCGGGTCTTAGCGCTGTCAATCATTACTTCCTTTCCTTCCCTTTCTCTCTGCTATCCTGCAGCCAGCAGAACCGGTCATGACTGATAACGCTAGTTAGCATAGCCACTGATCACGGCAGACAAATGATTTTCCCGTAGCAGTAAGTTGTTTCTTCGCGTTTATTACTTTTAGCAGACAGTCATAAGGATGGTTGACAGCACTAAGCCCCTCCTCCTGGCTCTGATTGCTTGTTTTTGGTTGGGAGCAGCTCATTTCTTCAGACAGCAGTAGCAACTCAGGGAGGAGATGGAGAAAACTGATCTTTTCACAGACCATCTGTCTCATAGCAAATTGTTAGGATATGATAACTGTTTTAATAATGTATGTAAGTAAAAAAAACATGGTGCAACTTTGAATGCCAAAATTCAAATGTATATATATATATATATATATATATATATATATATATATATATATATATATATTTATACACCTTATTTATACACCTTAATTACACCTTTTATTTTGTTCGCCGACGACATGACACCAATAATCTTAATTATTGTTCTGAATATGGTTGGGTTTTTCTTTTTATTTGCATCTACATACTCCAGTTAACGATTAGAATGAAATTTAGGATTCTGACCTGTTTTGTGACAATTTGTCAAATGTCCCTTTTCAACACAGCCTCAAATCTGGGCTTCTAAATAACTTCAGAATTAGAAAACGTTTCCAAATGGGTCAAATCAAGCGAGTAGACTGGTTTCTGATGATTACACTTTTAATGCCTGAGCTCATCGACTACGGAGATGATACTTCCAACCTGCTGTTAGACGACACCTCTTTAACTCATTTCACCACCTGGTGTCATGTCGTCGGCGAACAAAATAAAAGGTGTAATTCCTGCTCGGCCGTTCGAAAGCAGACATTTTGACCTGAACGAGTGAGGGAAAACACAGGTTTGTCAATAACGACTGCATTCCATCTGAGCAAAGGTCTGCTTTTACCTGGCAACAGGTGCGCTCAGATGCAGGTGTGAATTACGGCGCTCGCTAATGCACCTGCGTGTTCCCTTCTCAATAAAGTTAAACTGTCTACGTGAAATGAGCTAATCAGACGGATTTAATGCTCCAACCCCCCCGACCCCAACTCAAAAGGCTGTAGTTGCTCTCAACAGCTGCTCCCTGGTTGTAGGTAGTAGGTAGTACACCTGTACATATGAGGCTCAACCCCTTATGTCCATAAAACGTCTGCGGCAGCCAAAAGTTTTCCACAACCGCCTTTGAGTCCTCTCATGTATAAAAAAACAGAGTAAATGTGCCCCCCCCTCTCTCTCTCTCTCTCTCTCTCTCTCTCTCACACACACACACACACACTCCTCTCTGCTTACTCATAAACTCCTTTTAGATTGCTCCATTGATCTGACGTGGAGAATCCCCTTGGTGTGCTCATTTAATTTACGACGGATAATTAATTTCCGCTGATAGATCCGCAGCGGAACTCCCTCATCTCTCGCTCCTGTGATGCGAGCAGGTCTTCTGATAACAATGGCAATTTATCTCGCTTTGGACGAGATTTTGAAGAGCAAATGGGATTCACCTCTCTGCTTAGGCTCAAAATTTTTTAACTCTGAGAGTGCAGGGTTTGGGTAAAAAGGAGATAAGTAGAGGGGGACAGCTCTTTGGAGAACATGGTGGGGAGGAAAATGCTTTTCTTAAAGTGTTCAGAGATTTGTAATTTTCATTCTCTGGTGTTTTTGATCTTCCTTAGTATTCACACCAGTTGAGCTTTTACTAATTTTATCATGTTATAACCTCAAACCTGAGTGTATAATTTATGATTCTTCTATTAATTGACTTTTTGACACTTGTAATCCCTTTAATTATTTTCTTATTGTTCTTGACTTGTGGTCAGGGGGCCACAAGTAATCATTTCAAGGGCCACAAATGGCCCATGGACCACACATTGGACACCCCTGAACTACTGTGTCTATGAACTCATGTAAAAAATTATTTACATGAGTGATTTTTTAACTCACTTAAAAAAAAATCTTTGAAATTCACTCATTTCAAAGATTCAAAATGAGTGAATCTATGAGTGTTTGTTTTCCTTAAGACCATTAGAAAACACAACCGCAGTAACATCCTTGTATATATATGAATGTGAAAGTCCTGGCAGCAAATGACACAAATAAATAAAGTATTTAACTTACAAAATGTCAACGCTATTTACCTTCCACGTTATTTTCCTGCAGTTGTTCTGCACAGCTTTGTGAGGATATACCACATAAAATTATAACGAATGACTGTTTGACATTACCATATGCGGAAAAAGTTGCACCAAGTCTTCTGCCGACAGGAAAAAGGGTCATAATGTATTCAGAATACAAACCAAAATCTCATGTCCAAACAGTAAAGCTGTAACCCTTTTAGAAATCTGACAGGAAATCAAAGTCAGGAATAATGATGAGTTGACAGGAAAGTCATTAAAACTGCACAGCATACCTGTGCTATTTTAAAAAGTTGTAAAATATGACAGGTGTCGTTTGAAGAGCGAAAAACACATCATTATTATAACCGAAGAGTCAATCAGAAATAAATAGGTATTGACAAAGGAAATGATTCAGCTGCTGTCCTTCAGGCCAGTTTGCGACATCTTTCAATTTGGTGCTGTCAGTCATTCTGCGGTCGCAGATTTTACGCCTGTCAAATGATGGACATCTCATATTGGTGCATAACTTTCCGTATACGCTGACCGTGGCAGTAACAAGGCCCATTAACCCCCACAACGCAGCAGCCGCCCAGTCAGGCTTCGCTGCAGATCCATAAAGAAACGTGATTGCTTGCCATCGTTTTACAACATGTGTAAAATACTTTAATATTTAGTCATAAAGACAATTTATGAAGATGAAAAGCTTTGTAAGGCCTATTGAAGTATTTTTTTATTATTGTAGACATACCTAAACGCTCTTCTTCTCAGCCTTGTGAATCTTTTTACTATTTTTAGATTACTTTTTTAGCTTAAATAAATAAAATAAGCCAGTGTTGTGACTACAGCTAGTTAAGCTTGCAACAAGATAAAATTATTTTTTACACGTATTTAGGCGAATTAAAAACAATATTAGGGAATAATAGGCTTTTATCAGTTGGACACACCTGAGCTCCAGTGAGATTTTGTAGGCCTACAATTAGCATCTCTTTGCTAACTAGCTAACGAGAGTATACACATCCCTCCAAATACTTGACATGCATTGATTTGTTTTCCTAGGGCTGTTTGAGACTTTTATCTCAAGTTTCATGTACAAAATTGGACCCTATCAGATGATATCTCTTGTTCAATTTTGTTCAGATTTAAAAAAAAAGATGTTTAAAGTCAAAATTGGTAGTCAGTTTATCAAGCCCAACAAAATTCAATACATCTTGATATTGTTATCAAGCTAGCGAGATATTTCAAGACGATTCGAATCCCATCCACCATAAAGTGAAAAAAAAGTGAAATTGTTTTTTCAGGGCCAAAGAGTGTACACACACTAAGTTGGCTTAACGTGGCTAATAGCTTTAACAGAACTTTGTTTTTTCTCTGAAAATCTGAAACTCTTTGCTAACACGTTAGCCATATTCTACTGCAGTTTGACATTCATAAGGTTATGATTGTATTTCTTAGGTTACAAAACTTCCACAATGAGTGGAATTAGTGAAGTAACAAATATTTCCTAAGTGAAGAGTTTTAGGGAGGACTGAGATTTCACTAAATAGCCATTAGCATTTATGCTACAAACTTTTTCTGAGTACAGAAAGCTTTGAGCAAATGTTAAAATGTGACGTTTTTAAATCTGTATTTAGCCTAAACTTAACAACTAAAGTCCAGACTAGGTAAGCTAATGAGAGTATTTCCTTTTATTCTGATGTCTTTTTTATTTATTTTTTAAATTTTATTTTACAGTGTAAAGACACCAACATCTTCTCTATGTCTGTCTGACAAATATTTGCTTAGAAGGAACAGTTTCATCATATAAGCCATAAAGTTTAATCAGAAATGGGGCTTTGGTTTGATCTGTTGGATTGAAAAGCTCCTACAAAATGAGAGATAAAATCACAATCCATTTTATTGGCTTTTACTACAAAATAATGTATTACCTTGTTGATTTGTGTAATTAAGTCATTTTAACTTTCTTTGGTTTACCTTTGTTTATTTTTGGCAAGACAAATTACTCATTGTCAGGAACAACAGATAAAAACTCTTGGCTAATTCTGGCGCATTTACAAAACTGTTAATTAATGTGCATTGACCGTACCAACTAAATTAATACATTTCAAATTGATCAGCCATAGATTAATTATATTTTAGATGTAACTTGAGAAAAAACCTCTCCTCTGATGATTTAACCTTTACTGTTATATAGGTTAAATTAAATTCCGATTAAAGTAAGGTTCATAAGAAACAGGGGAGCTCCACACTGAGAGTGATTGACAGCGCTAAGACCCTCCTCCTGGCTCTGATTGGTTGTTCGTAGTTATCACTGGGAGGAGGAGGAGCTTGTTTCCCACAGATTTTATATATTTTATATGTTGTTGTTTTTACATGCTGCCGCTTTAATCTCTCCGTTGGACTAAATCCCACTTCCTGTTCCCTCTGCAGGTGTGTCTGTTGGAGTGTGAGGGTCACGTCTCCACTTCGCTAACATGGGAAGTGTGCAGACGCGCCGTAAAGCTGTCGCACCAGCCCACACTAGCTGAAGGGGGCGCTCTGTTCAAAAGAGCCGGGGAGGAGCCGGACCTGACCCGTCTCGACCTGAACGCCGAGTCGGCGGCAGCTCAGCATCTCCCGGAGCAGGACCAGGACGAGACGCCGTGGGACGAGCGCAGCGTCCAGTATGACTCCTCCCTGCTGGGCTCCTCGGAGGAGGGCGAGAGCCTGCGGGGCCTGGATGTCAGTTTGACCGAGGAAGAGGAGGCCCAGCAGAGGGGGGAGCGGGGCTCCGAGAGCGACGGCCAACTGGACGCCTCCGAGGGCGTCACCTTATCCAAGCGCTTCGGCGGCTTCCAGAGGGGGCGCCACGGGTACAGGAAGCTGATCGGCTCCCCAGTCAGGGGCCTGCAGAAGCGCTACGGGGGCTTCATCGGCGTCCGAAAATCCGCCCGCCAATGGAACAGTCCGAAGTGGATGAACGTGAACCAGCAGCTGCGGTACAGGAGCAGCAGCCGCAGCGGCCGGCCCGGTACCGGCGGCCTCCCCACGAACCGGCGCTGGAGGCAAAGCAAACTGTGAAGCCTCTCCGCTGTCCTCGGGTTACCTCAGCTCATCCCACCTTTTAGTTCTCAGCGGCTCCCTCGGATTTGAACTGTCGACGTGATCAGAACAACAGACTCTCATCTCTTCCACGCCTCTCTTCGTGTCCCTAAGTAACAGAGAATGTTTTGATGTCCCTCCTATTAAACTCACATTTACATGCCATTCTGTGAAATAAAAGAATTAGAGAAGTGCAATTGAATATATTTTTGTGTGTCAATACAATAAAAAGGGGCCAAGTGACACTGGAAAACTGGCTGCTTGTGAAGTTTTTCCACTGAGAAAGCTTCATAAAACACTTTCTTACACTTTTCCTCACATTTCCTTACATACCTCAAATTGCTGTGAACTTCATGGAGATTCTGTGTGTTAGACCAACACGAAGCAGTTCGTAGTTGTGAAATAGAAGGAAAACGATGGCAGAGAAAGATGAATTTATGGATTTCAAACATTTTTATAAATAAAAACCTAAATGGTGTGACATGCATTTCTATTCATCCCCCTTCACTCAGATAACCCTTAATAAAACCGAGTGCAGTGGTCTCCAAGCTTTTGGACTCAGGAATTTAAAAGAAAGAATTGACCTTAGCCAATTGGTCCAATTGACTCAGTTAAAATGGGTAAAGAATTGGCCAGTGTTAACCACTGGCAGGCCACAAAAGGCATTACATTAAAAATGGAAAAAACAAAAAGTTTATTGTGATTTTTTTAAGTAAAAATGTTTTAATGAAATTTGTATTTCATTGAAGAGCCAAAATATAAACAGGGTTGCAGACTGTTGCCGTATTAAAAGAGAAAGACAATTTCAAAATGTTCAGAAAAAAAAAAATCAGTTTATTTTATTTTGAAGATACACCAACACATTTTGGTCTATTTTGTTGCCCAAACAAAATAGACAATCATCTAAAAGAAAAATAGTCAACTTCAAAAAAATTTTGGGGAAAAATAATTCCAAAAATTTAGAAAAATTGTTTTCCCAAAAGTTTTTGGATTTTTTTGTTGTTGAAAACTTTCGGGAAAAAAACTGTTACAAAAAAAAAAATCTTGTTAAAATAGGCAAATAAAATTTGGTCTATATTGTTGACCACATTCGGACCATTCTTCACTTGTGGTGAATCATTACAGTATTAATCTAGTTATTCAGTGAAAGTCTCACGTAGCATCATAAAGATGATATAAAATCTTGATAGAATATATCCTGGTTGTCGTGACACTATGTGGAAAAGCTCAAGGGGAATGAATACTTTCACACTGCCTCTCTTTAAAAGGAAAGCTGGTTCTGTACTTCTGGATGGAAATTGACTCATCAATGTAACTAGTGCAACACAGGCTTACACTTTGAAAAAAAAGACGCATTTTCAGACTCTAAACTAATCCCCACCTTTAACCTACTTATAAATTCTAAGTTTCACGAATGTCACCGCAGATTTAAGTAATTAAATTGGAAATGGACCAGCGCCGTGTTTCTGAGATAGTTCAATTACTTGTAAATAAGGTTGGACCATGGAAGCGCTGAAGCACAAACTCTTAATTACTGCTAGGAGAGTCCAATTTTCTGCTTAAAGAAATTTCATTAATTAAACACAATGGAGATAAAATTGGTTTTTCTGCACTTTGTAAACTCTACAGAATTCTGCACAATCCACGGAATAACGACGGAAAAAGAGACCGTAAAGGAAAATAATAATAATAAAAAAATAAAATACTTGTTCAAATTTTGGCCATTATGTGGAAGTTTTCCTTGGGAGCTCCGAACATTATAAGTTGATTGAGACGAAGTGAAAAGCAGATTTCCGTCACGTAGCTTCTCCCTGTGGAGCATTACTGCCCTCTGGTGTCCGAAGGTTAAAAATGACCGAAATGAGTAAATCAATAAAAACGTTCTCCACTGAATAAACTTAAAGAACTTGGAATCCACACTAGTTTTATAACGTCCCTAATAATTTGGGTTACTTTGAAACTGCCAATTTGTATGATAATCAACTTCTGTTTAAATAAACCAAACAATAAAAACTTGAACAGTTTAAAGTTTGATAAGAAACAAAACAAAACAACAAACATTGTAACATTTATTATTGAACTATTTTCAGCCTCCATACAGAGCCAGCATGGATTTATTCTCGAATATTCTAAGATAATTATCTGCACATATTGTCTACTCAATGGTTTTAGAGCATTCATGCAAAAATCCTAAAAAAAAAGAAAAAAAAAAGAAAAATCTATTAATATACCACCTGAGTGGAGAACTGTGCTGTTCGGTTACTATGACGCACAAAACAATGTTTCTGCTTAATCAAAATAAAAAAAATAAAAAAGTTGTATTTGTTTTGCCATTATGAGCAGGTCAAATCCATTACCGTGCATCTTAATTGTGCTGAAGTGTTTACTAGTGTTTGATTAAAAGATCCAGTGATTCATGCTAATGGCTGTGTGGGTGATGATACACTGTGTTTACATGTAGGAAGCTTAAAAAGTGTTTTTTTCTTTTTTGGAGAACAGTGATCATTTCAGACCACACGTTTGACATCTAACTATGTTTTTGTCTTCATAAACAATCTGGAAATAAACCAACCAAACGGCGTCGCCCTCTCATGCGCTGTTTGCAGAAGGAAGCAAAGGCCCGTTGGAATTCTCAGTGCTTTTTTATTGTGTTTGACAATATATTTCCTCTAGTACAAACTCATTCCTCAAATTCCCGCTGCCGTGACGATTCCAAACATACCTTCAACTGATAAAACCATTAACACTGGGTCCGTGTGCCGACGCCTGGGCAGGAAGGAATTCAGCCTCATGGAAGGAACTTGGTTGAGTCGAACCAAATGTAGCTTATTCTTGTGAGTTAATATTCCAACAAAGTGCCAAAAAACATTAAAAAAAAAGAAAAACATCAGTCAGCCCATTACACAGGCTAGATGAGACGATAATATATATATATATATATATATAAAAAAAAAAAGGTATAAAATGTTCGTACAGAACATCAGAGCACACAATATCATGTACATCATAACCACTGTGTAACAACTGGAAGAGAAAGACTGGAAGAAAAGAGACAGCCAGGTAGCGGTTTGGGGATACAGTGGAGCTACGGGGGGCGGCAATATGAGCTTTGGATTAAAAAAACAACAAAAAAAAAAAAAAAGGAAGAGAGGACTTAGCACATCACATGGTCAAAGTCAGTCAACAGCACCATCGCAAACTTCAGTTTTCAGGATCGAGATACAAAGATACACAAAGAGTCCATCTTCATTCCTTTTAGGAAAGAAACGAAACAAGAAAAAAAATAAGAGAAGAAAACACAAAGAATTTAGTTTTTCTTGATTTATATTCTTGTATTCTCTTTTCAATAAAAGTCTCTGTTCGCACACGTCCGTCCATCCGTCCGTCCGCTCTAGTCGGGGAAGCGCTGGCAGGCCTTTTTCCAGCGGCAGGCGGTGCACCACTGGTCCTTGCGCTCCACACCGTACACCTTGCGGCACTTCTTGGCCTCCCCACGGCCCTTCCTGGAGCGAGACACGAACCAATCGCTGTTATGTACAGATGCATCAGATATTAGCATGTTAAATTATTAACGCGCAATATATCGGCATTAACATTGGTATCAACCAGTTTTAGTCATTCCTTTTAACATATCGATATCGGTCTGATGACTAAAACCGGGCCAATCTTAACAGCTGATGTTTATTTTTATCTTGTTGCCATTTCTGTGTCTGGAAGGGGAGGGCGTTGGAACCTACGAGAACAAAGTCGTAATCTACTTATTGTTTTTAACATCTTAAGACATAGCTGTTGTTATCTTGTAGAGCATCACAAAATTTAGAATAATTACAAATTGAAAGATCAAACAAATTCCTAGATAATCAATAGATAATTAAGCATTTGGAGGTACGGTGGTCCTAGACTTAAATAAAAAAAGCCTTACACTTTTAACAACAGCAAATGACTTACCTAAACTAAAACAGTGTGGGATGAGGAAACTCAGTGTTTTGGTGTTTCTCAGGACTCCTTAATGGGTTCAAAACTTTTTTATTTTTCTATTTTATTTTATTCATATATTTTTTTTTACTTTTACTGCTGCATATCTTCCCCTGTTATTGATGACTGTCTTTAATTTAATTTTTTTTAACCCCTATCCTGTCTTATACATTTGTATAATCAGACCGTTTTGATCCTTTACACCCTCCCTACAAAATATGACTTTAGTTCAATGATGCAAATGTAAATTAATAAAGACAATCCAAAACAGAGAGATTTTCTACTCCTCCTGGCTGCTTTGGCCACCAAGCCGCTAACACTTTAGAACCTTTACTTCCCATTTTACCCCCCACTTTCAATTGCAACTCCAGCATTCACATCAAGGCAGTGTGTTTCAGCTACTGCAGCCTGTCTGGTGGAGGCTGTATTACCTGAAGGAGCAGTGGTTGCGGGAGGGAGACACACTCAGTGGCTGCAGCCTGTTCTGCTGCAGCCACTGTTCCCCGACGCTGACTGAGCGGCAGCGAGGTTTCACCATCTGAGGAGGAGAAGCAGACGCTAGGAACAACAGCAGACACTGCTAATACAATAATTATACAACTATGGAGGACTCCAGTTGATCTTAGTAGCTTAGTAGATATTAGCTACAAAGACATTGAGCTTAGTAGCTACTAAGATGTTACTAGCTAACATGTAGTAGATGTTTCTATACATACTGTTAGTAGTGTAGTAGCAAACACGACTAATACAATAATTAGCTCAGTTAGCTCAGTAGCTAACTAAGCTAACATCTTAGCTTGAAAATGTTACCTAAGATGTTAGCTATTAAGCTAGCTTATCTACTAACAGCTACTAATGTCTTATTTGTTTCATAAGACATTAACAGCTAACAGCTACTAAGATATTAGTAGCTAACGTGTGGTAGATGTTTCTACACCCTGTTAGTGCAGCAGACACTACAAATATAATGATTATACAACTAGGGCCCCACTTTGATCTTAATAAATGTTTGGTTATTAAGCTAAATGTCTTAGTAGTTAATGTCTTCGCTACTAAGACGTTAGCTTCTAAGCTAACGTCTTAGTAGATAAGGCATGAGCTGAAAGTCTTATTTGCTAGCGTCTTACATGATAAGACATTAGCTTATCAGCTACTAAAACATTAATAGCAGATGTTTCTACACATATTAGTAGAGTAGTAGCACACACTACTAATACTATAATTATGCAACTATGGAGGGCTCTAGTTTGATATTAGTAGATGGTTAGCTTTAGCAGGGCCTATTTTTGCATTAAAGCACACCCAGGCTCAGACTAAAGACTCACCGGAGCGTTGCTGTGGCCGGGTACCGAGCCAGAAGGGGCCCAGCCCTGACTGCACGGGCTTCTGGGGGCCATAGATACCTGAACAGGGCTGCAGGCCTGGAGAAAGAGAAGAGGAGAACTTTAACTCAGCAGGTTCACTTTCAGTTTGTAAGTGGAGTCAGATTCTAAGATACTGATGGATGTTATCAGCTTCAATCTAAGCGAGACTTAAATAAGCAAGTTCCACTCATTCAATCAATCAATCAATCAAATTTTATTTGTATAGCACATTTCAGCAGCAGGGCATTTCAAGGTGCTTTACATAATTAAAGAAAAAAAATAAAATAAAAAAATAAGAACAGCATTCATATGCTTTCCTTCAGGTTTCCACTATAATCTATACTAATCTATACAATAAATCCTTCCTTTTATATCAGTTTACATCGTACTGGTTTCCATAACCAAGGACCAACTTCAGTGTTATTTTAACAGTTTTCGGAAAGAAAAAACAACAGCAGCTCCTGAAGTGAACTGTTTACAGAAGCAGGTGGCAGTAAAGACCTTCATGCTAGGTTGTAGCATTACGTCACTCATGGTGTAGCTCTGTTACATTAGCTCTGACTTGTCCTTCTCTATACTTTTGTTCGTTATGTTTTGTTGAAGTGTTACACGTTTGGACAATCATTCCGTCTGGTCCTTGATGCTGCGTCTCTAGGATCATTTTTGCTCTCACTCCTTTGCTTTTGCACAGTTGTTGTGACGTGTAACCGTGGCAACAAAGTGTTGGGTTTTTTTTTTACACCTGGAAGCAGCTAATTAGCATCAGTCACAAAACTGTCGTACAGTAACAATCTTCAGTCAGAAGCCTCTTGAGATTTGTTAAAACACTGACTGCTACTGGAGATACTTTTTCTTTCTTGATATGTCCTGCACACAGCGTCGCCGTTCACAACAACTCCTTGAAGGATCTCGAATGAACTTTAACTTGCAATAACTCTACAATAACACACAGTAAAGTAAAAAAAAAAAAAAGAAGCACGAAACAGTGATTCAAACAAACCAGTCTGCTTTTATTTGTTTCAAACATATTAATCCCTAATCTCTAACTCAGCTTTTATCACTTTTACTTTTACTCTCACACACAGCTTTGGCAGCATTATCCTGTGCATGAAGCATTTTCTTAACATTCTGCACTTTACTTCTTTGAAAATGTGTAGAAACACGGAGCAATTAGGTCTGTTCTGAAATCTTCCGCTTTGAAACACGGACTAACTTCTACGTTCCAGTTAAAGCGAGCAACAAATCGACTAAACATTTTTACTGTCTCTCTGACTGATGTGTACACCGGACCGAAAGCATTACGACAGCTTCACATCGAGGGCATTTCACTGCGGCTGGCTTTACAGCACAAACAGGAACAGGAAGAGCAGGGCGGCAGATCATTAACTACACTCAAGGCTCTGTGGATTTGTTTGAATTAATGACTGTTTCTTTTCTTTTTCACATCAGACACACACCGAGGGGACAGCTTGGATCATTTTATGAAGCTTATTCAGTTATAAAGCAGGACGACACACAGGAGAGCAAACACACACGGTTATGTTCAGAGAGGGAAACCTTTAGACAGATTCAGACTCCGACAACCTTGACGATGAACCAGAAAAGCTAATCAGGCTCAGACTTTTTTTTTTTTTTGTAACCTGCTCTTGTGACAAAACAACTGAACTGTCACAGTGTTACTGATCATTTCCTGTGCCGTTTAACCATTTCCCCTGGCCGCGTTTCTTCCAGTGAGCCCAACAACCTGGCAGAGGACTGAAACAAGCTTTCAGAACAAAGCACAATAAAGTATTAACCATGTTAATCCAGGCAGTAAAAGTGAAAACGTCTGGGTAAGAAGGGAGACCGTGAGAGTCCAGGTTACAGTCGCCTCGGCGACAACAGGTCACAGCGGAAATTAGGAGTAAATTCAAAACGTATGAAATGAACGGCTTTGGGAGCCACTTTTTGTTGCTGTTCGAGACAGAGCAGGCTGGCTGCTGCCAGTGACCTGTTTTTTTTTCTTTTTTTCGTGGCTTTCACAGGCCGGCAAGAGTCTGGTCTCGCCGACAGAGCAAGTGAGCCAGCCGGCAGCTTGCGCTCTCTCTCTCGCTCTCTCTCTCTTTCTGTCACAAAGCATCCATTTACAGGCTCCGTGGCTCAGGGTAAATGCAGGTCAGCAGTGAAATGTGCTGCTTTGTGATGCATAAACAACGCTGTAGCTCATTGGTTCGTTAGATGTTGTCTGGTAAGGAGGGTCTTTGAACCAGCACTGTTAGCATGTAACATGAAACTCCTTCAGTGCAGAAAACACCCTAAAACAACCAACAATGTGTCAAACTACAGAAATCGTACTATATTTTCTTCTTCTTGTGATTCTGTTTTCTGGTAGACATTTTTCAAAATGGACGCCATGGTTATAATGGAGAATATATGTTTGTGCTAATATTGGCAGTAGATATTGCCAGTGGCGGACGCAGCTAGCCAAAATGTTAGGTTCACTAAGCAGTAATTCGCTAAACAAGAATTTTAGCTCCGCTAACACTAAACCGCTAAACATTTTAACCCTTGTAGCTAGAAATGGGGTCCAACCGACCCCACACACGTAAAACTTGTATCATTTTCCACAGTCCTCTACGTTTGCCTCAGTCCTCGAACGCGCAAGGGTTAAATATGAGAAGCTAACACTAACCATAAAATTGACTGTCTCTCAGTCGTTTCCTTCATCTTCATTTTGCTACATATTATCATTTTAAAGTTGTATGAATTGGATAACCATAAACAAAAACATATGATGTGTCATAAAGTTCGTCCAAGTCATGAAAATAGGTAGCAACTTATGTCAACAACTGGTTTAGAAGGTTTTTACAGTAATACGTTGCCCTGCACCTGCCTCGGTTAAAGTCAGCTCATGTTTCAATAGCAATAAAGTAATAATAGAGTTCCAGGACCAAAACCACAGCTGACCGAGACCAACTCAGAGACCCGTCTATCCCAAATTGTTGCCTCGCTCCCTGTCTGCTCCCACCTGATACAGATGCTCCGTGTGGATCTGCCAGAAGCTGCTGGGGGCAGACTGGCTGAGCGGACTGGGTCTGGTCGCCCCTGGCAACGAGCTGGAGTTGGACCTGGGCCTGTGAGCCGCGGGGATCTGGAGCTCGGATCCCGACGGAGACCCGCACGAAGCCCAGCTGAGGAGAGCAGCAGAGGTCTGGCCCAGAGTCTGCTGGGCCGGACCGGCAGCGGGACTGGGACCGGAACCGGAACCGGAACCGGCCTCGATGGTCTCACAGCAGATCTTGGTGTAGTAGAAGTCCTCCTCTCTCTGGGACTGATCTGATCCACTGCTGCTTGTGAGTGTGTGTGGGGGTGGACATGGTAGTGGACACACAGAGGGAAGAAGAAGAAGTGTTACTCAGAGCACCACTCACTGTGGCCCAGATAGAAACTCTCACTTCTCCTCACCAACAGAGCTCTTCAGAACGCTGAAATTTTTATTCCCTCTTGTTTTTTTAATGCTGTTTTGAAGCTGAGAAATGTCTTTAAAGGCTAAACTCTCTGGTTTTCTCACCCACTCAGACTGGATGGTGGTCAAGCAGTTTGCACGCAAGCCCCCCAACATCAGACTGCCATATGTCACCACAAACCCAAACCAATGGACGGATCAAACACACAAATACAAACCATTTTCCCTATTTCACCATTAAAGCTGTATGAGGCAGCTGAGACTTCACCTCATTTATTAGCAATATTAATGGTAAACTCTAAATGCTTAGCATTCAGTGCTTGATTATAGAAAGTCCATGTGTTAGAGTAGATCTGGTAATGAAGATTTCAGACTTTTTGGGGGGGATTAAATATTTAGAAGAATAAGGAACGATAAAATTGCAGTAACTTTTGAAACAAACAGCCTAAGAAAAACACTTGGCACAAAAGACTGCTAGCATAGACAAGATGCAACCAGAAGGGAATGAATTAGGAAGTAAGCAACAAGGCAACCATTATCGCTTAAATGTGGTGCATCTACTGATCAGAGGAAAAATCAGATTTGAAGTTACTGATGAGTGATCGCCACAAAATACAAAAAAAAAAAAATTAAATGGTCTGATTGCATTCAGCACTCTCAGTCCATCTCTATGAGAAGTGACATATTTAAAATGTGGTAAATGATTTTTAAAAATGAGGTATAAAGAAATTCGCAAGTAACTCACATGGAGAAGAGAAGAGAAGAGAAGAGAAGAGAAGAGAAGAGAAGAGAAGAGAAGAGAAGAGAAGAGAAGAGAAGAGAAGAGAAGAGAAGAGAGGCAACAATAAACTTTTACTCCATCAGCAGTGTGTGGTTAGTTTTAAAGACACTATAAAACAGATGCGTCTCCTGTTCTATATTCTATGTTCCCTCTATGCCCATGCCTCTACACTCTATCTATAGGTGTGTGTGTGTGTGTGTGTGTGTGTGTGTGTGTGTGTGTGTGTATTTCAACTTGTTTTCTTCTTTTATCTTTTATTTTTAGTCATGGAGCAAACACTATGAATAAACTGATGGAGTGAAACTGAGTGTTCTTGTGGGTAAAGCACCGATGATGTCAGCTCACCCCAGGTGCATCACACGGATGTGTCTCTTTATTCCAACAGAAGACGTCAGCACTTTGCCACAACTGGGCCACAGACACTTATACACACTTCGCAGGGAGCTCTGCGGGGAGAAAGAACAGGAAGCAGAGGTGAAGCGCGGGGCAGCATAGAGGGGTCGGCTGAATCCGTCCGCCGGCTAACGCGCCTTTCTTCCAGACGGCTCACCTTTGGCTTTTTGGCAGTGAGCTCCTCGCCCTGCTCCAGCTCCATGTGCAGGCCTTCATCGGGGCTGCTGTCCACCTCGGTGACAGACGGCGATGGGGCGGGGCTCCCGTTGCCATGGTCCCAGCTCCAGTAGCCGCTGCTGCCACTGTCGGAGAGCTCGCCGCCGCCGCTCTCCATGTCAACGGACGAGGACGAGCCAGCTGGAGTCGGAGACGATGATGATTTTAGTTTTCGAGAAGGCGTTCCAACATCGTTACCTCTCGATGCTGCCTCCTCCACAAAGTCAAAACTAACTTCCTGAGGTTTTTTTGAAGAGGTATAAACAGCAGTTTTGCAGTCAGCCGCGCGCTGTGCTGCTTCACCCAACAGAGAACAATTGGCGTCACAAACTGGTCGAGATTTGGGTCTTTTGTAAAAACGTCCAATCTCACTATAGCATATTTACTCCCCTGTGGTCCACTCCTCGTTATCTTAAGATTAATATTTATTTTACTGAGGCAGGTGAGTTTATATCAAACATGTGGCCTTGGTTCTGGCACAGTCATTGCATACAAGGACATAGGGCAAGAAAATAATAAACAACTTTGGGGATGAAGAACAAACTGGCAATAATGCTCAGTGCTTTATATGATAAATGATGCAATAAAAGAATTAGCTCTTATTTATAGTCTCTTTAAGATCCCTGATATTAACTATATTAAGATTATGTCTGTTTTGGGAAGGTTATGTACAGCACTTCAAACTTTTTTTTTTTGTAAGGCAAAAATAGAGCTTAAAAAAATGTGCAACATTGACCACAACTTTTTGAAAAAGGTACCGCAAAATCAGTCATTTTAGCCACAAAAACAAAACCATGGCAACATCGTGAAGGGACTCTTTTATGTAAGACTTCTCTGGAACAATCAGCTGCCTTGGCATTTGATTGGGCACTAAGAAACAATGTATAAATGCTAGGAAATACTGGCAATTGCTGATATTTAACAACTGTCCCAGTAGAAATACACTTTACAGATAATGTTCCTGACAGATCTACAAAGCCTTAGCTCCAATAGAATCAGTATTTAATACCACAGAATGCAGTCTGACCTGGACCCGGATCCGTCTGTGGAGGGCTCTGCACCACTGGGCTACAGGACAAGCTGGTCAGAACCATGGCGGCCATTATCTCGTCCATCTCCACAGACTCCGGGCTCCGGAAGCTGAAGAGCAACACGCAGAGATGTCTTTAAGCATTCGCTGTCATGGCGACCCGCTACACCGGCACCGGGTGTCACTCCCTCACCTGTACGGAGTGTCTCCTCTGGGCGGCATGCTGCTGAGGTGCGTGGCGGTGCCCATGTTCTGCAGCGGAGCGGCAAAGTTACCCCAGCCTGACGTCTTGGTCCTGTGATGATGGCCGAACGCCTTCTCAGCCTGGACGCTGGCCGGGGTGTGCAGCTTCAGGTGGCAGAGGGACGAGATGACAGTGTTAAAACATGTGAAGTTTATTTGTGTGGCACATTTCAGCAACAAGGCAGGACAAAGCGATTTTATACCATAAAAAATATCATACAGTCACTAATTGTTAAACAAGAAGTAAACATTAAATTTTTTCAAATGCAATCATCAGATCATCAAGCAAATATACATTAAATATAAATTAATTTTTGTAAAATTTCAAAATTTGACATGTCGAAAATAAATTAGCTTAATGGAAACACCCCAGTTGGTTTATTTCACAAAACTCCAATGGAAACACGTTTTTTTTTATTTTATTTTCTTGATCAACAACAGGATGTTACCACTAGCGGAAACTATGAAGAAGACAACAGGAAGTGGTTGGAGTATCGCGACGCGGCATGTTATCTATCGGCTTATCGCGTGATAAACTTATTTGCGTGAGATTTAATTTTAAAACATCGAAATTGCAAAATTGTGTTTTTTTGTTTATTTACATTAGCAGAATATTGACAGTTTTTTGCACATTGGTAATGGAAATGCAGCTAATTTCCCAGTTCTTATGAATCAAACAGGTGGGTTTTAAACCTTAACCTAAAGGAATTCAGCGCTTCAGCAGTTTTGTAGTTTGTTCCAGATTAGTATAGTATAGAAGCTGAATGCTGCTTCTCTGTGTTTGGTTCTGGTGACAGAACCAGAACCAGAACCAGAACCAGAACCAGAACCAGAAGACCTGACAGGTCTGGATAGTTGAGACAACAACCACAGATCTTTAATGTATTTTGTTGCTTCGCTGTTCAGTGATTTAAAAATTAACAGATGTATTTTAAAGTCTACATTAGATGTTTTATGTTTTTTTTATTTTACTGAATTTGTATTGGGTGAAACTAAAACTATGAATCTTGATGAATTCTAGGTAGAATATATTTACAGATGTAGGTTTTTTATTATCTTAAATGCAAAATCTATATATGTTTTTGAACAATTCTGGTGTAATTATTTTGAAGTCAATGTACTCCAGTTAATGATTAATCTAGTACTAAATTAGTTGACGATTATTTCAACAATAGATTAATCACATTCAGTCCGATAATCGTTTCAGCCCTCGTCTATTCTCTGAGCTCCAGGGAGCCAGTGGAAGATCTTTGAAGCCAGAGTGATGTGCTGCATCCTCCTGGTTTTACTGGATAAGGATGAATCACTGGACACACATGGTGTTTAAACCTGGAGAAAATCACAATTTGATCCTCTGCAACTAAGCCTCGCCGCCACGCTGTGAACAACACTGTTAAGAGAATACTTCCTGTCCATCTGTAGATGGCAAAATCTGCCGGGGATAAATGGCAGGAGGAGGAAGCGGCTGCCAGACTCAGAGCCACCGCGGTGTGTTACGATGAACTGAGGACGGAAAACAGGGATCCTGTTTGCAGGAACGCTTTGTGTTCCTCTGGAAAAGACTTAACTTTGCCACTCTTTCTCTACTTGTACGATTCAGATGAGAAGATAAAAAAACAACTTCTAAGTGGGAACATTTCATTAGAAGAATGATTTGGCTATGGCTCCGGCCTCTCACCGGAGTCTGCTGGTTGAGCTCCCTGCCGCTGTGCGCCGTCACCGGACCGTCCTGCTGTCCCACCCGGTAGGATGCCGTCCTGCACGGCCCCGTCCCACCACCGCTCTCTGGTCCCATAGCTGCCATGGTGCTGCTGCACACAGTGAGGGGGGACTCAGCACAATGTCACACTTGGCTTCAGACAAGACACCTGCAACAGATTTGGGCAAATGAGGCATTTGATCACTTTCTCAGTCATGCAAAGCCTTGAATTGGATTTCAGCTATTCGCAGAAAGTTCAGTACAATGTTGCTCTTTCAGCACACAGTTTTTTTTGGAAAGCCCTCCATAAGTTGCAGTGAACTTCAAATGAGACAGAGTATTACACTTTCAGCTTCTTTTCACCCTCAGCCTTCTCTCCTCCTTCTTGCTGCTCGTCCATAAAGGTCTGATTTGTGGTAACGGGGGCCTCCTGGCTGCTTCTCTGATTAAGGCTCTGCTTCCCCAGCATGACTGTTTAGGTGGACGGCCACATCTTGGTAGGATTGCAGTAGAGTTACATAATACACTGACTCACTATAGTGGCCACGATTTAGGTGTGTGCACTCATTTTCGACAGCAAAACACTGGCTGCGTAAATGATTTGGGGGGCTATTACATTTCAGGTTCCATGCGGTCAAACCCTTCTTGCTACAAACATATACGGACAGTTGGATGTTCTTTCTTTTGTTTTTATTTTGGAGCATCCTTTTGTTTTGTGATCAACTGATTGGTTGGGGAGGCTGACGTCAACCCACCAATATTATGCACTAGAAGTGGGCGGATTGATCCAAAAATATCGGTAATAGCCATACCAAGTATCGGTGTTCCGCATCCATGCCTGTGTGGTAATACTAATACTTTAGATTCTTGAAATTATGTTTTATTTTTGTACTGGAGTTTTTCAACTCAACTTCAAAAAAGATTTAGTTTTGACTTGCTCTCAAATTATAATTGTTTGCAACAATTTAATTTATGATTAAATAATTTTTTTTAGTGCACACAGATTATATTAATGTTATTAAAGTATTTTGTAAACACCTATAAACCTTGTCCAAATTCAGTCCTACCACTAAAACACCCAAAGGTCAGAAGTCTGATGATATATGTGACTTAAATAAAAGTATTGGTATCAGTATCAGTATCGGTATCAGTGTCAGCGAGACTGTATTTACTTGGTTTTGGATCGATACCAAAACTTGGAGTATCACACGTCTCTATTATGCACCTGATCCACTTCAGACAGTAGACATAAACATGTAACCACCAAGAACTGTACATGTTAATGCAGGACTGCATAGTGATATGATGATAAAGATTTGTTCTGAGATTTAACCAATGGAATCTGTTTCAGGTAATGTACATTGAATGCTGTGATATTAAAGCAGTGAACATAAAGCCAGATACAGAGGGGAAATCCCCCACCCGTCTTTACGAATGTTGCTCAGACGGATGCTGCAAGTTGTAGACAACATGCTCTGAAAACACACGTAGCTCGTTGTTAGCACATCGACTTGCATGATGTGAAAGTACAACATGATCCGGTTCCGTGTTTGTTAAGGAACAATGATAGTTTATGCCTCCTCCTTAAAATAGATCCAACTAACCAAGATGCTGAAGTTCAAGGACAAAACAGGTGGTTAGGTTACAAAATAATGATAGATGCAACGATATGAAAATTTGGACAACACTATTATGTTAATACTTCTGCTATGGCCAATTACCAATATTTGCCAATATTTTATATATTGTACATATATTTCATCACCCTTTCAATGTCTTGGAAAAAAATAAAAAATAACGACCACATCAGTGACTTCACCACTGATTCTTTTCTTCAGTTAAACTTCCCAAAACCCTTTTCTGCATCACTATCAATGTCACATAGCCAACCTCCTTGGATACCATTCCAGAAACAAATGGCAAAAAGATGGAAAAAACCTCTAGTTTTATCTGTTGGACCGATACCGATATGTTAAAAAAATGACAAATACCAAACACTAACCGTGTTTATCTACTAAGGTCCAAATATTGAAAAAAATTCAGATAACGGTAATATGCTCGATCCATAAGGGCACATCTACTTAGTCTGTTTTTTATGCTTTGTGCTTTCAACAACATCAGACTATATGTATTTATTTTATATTATACTCAGAATGACTAATTGCACTTTCTGAAGCATTTGAAAGAAATTTTCTTGCAGTTTATTTTTACATGTTTGACCAAGGTAGTCAACCTATTGTTTTATTTATTGGTTGTTATACTCCTAATTGACTGAACAAATTAAAGTTGTGTTGTTTTTACATGTGTGACTAAGCTTGTGAAGCTATTGATGTATTTGGGTGTGTTGTACTGGTGCAGAGTTAACTGATACATTTGTAATTCAGTACATTTATGTCTGTGTTTAAAAAACAGAAAGATTTCAAGTCAATTCAGCTCTGTTTTTCTGTATTGGATCGGTATCAGTTGATACTAAACATCAGATATCGGTATAGATATCGGAAGTGAAAAGTGGATCGGTGCATCCCCAGTTGTAATGTGACAAATTTAGAAAAAGATCAAGCTTGTACAAATGCCAGCAGAAAAAAAAGAAGGTCAATGGTTGATTTCTGTTAGAGCCAAAATATTCTAAATGAATCAAATATTCATCCTGCATCTGTGAGCCTGGTGGTGAAGAGCAGCAGCACCACAGGAGGTCCGAAATGATGAAACACTCTTGAAAGAATGGATTTAGTTCCTATCTTATAGCTGTTTGCTTGCCTCCTTCCCTGCAAAAACATGAGAGTGATTCAAACTCTGAGCAGACGTAATCTAACGTTTGGCTGCACGTACTTTGGCCTGCCGCCTTAAAAAGGTGAAAAGGGCACTGCTGCGTTCAGTTGCAGCAGGGACAGCTCAGGAACAAAACTTAAGCTGAAAAGCTTAACGAAATGGTCCCTCTGCAAAGATGGAGTATGTTTGCAAGTGCACAACCACTTCAAAGCTGCCAAAATCAACAAGCAATTCCTGAAAAGACACACCAGCAGAGACTCAGATGTTGGACATTTAAAGAATTTTTTTAATGTTGCAAAAAGTGGGTTCTCTTACTGTGTGTCCAAGTGTTAGAAATCAACTGGAAACCATTAACTTAGGAACCCTGGGGTGGCTAACGGATGTACAGTTTTCCCCCAGGATTTGCATGGGTTGGGCCCATGCAAATACTGGCATCTCAAATGAGAGCGTCTGAAATACTTGAGACGCCCTCTAAAACTGCTTCTAATTGCCTATTTTAATGGTTCAAACACCAAATATACATTTAAATGCCAGTCAGCGCCAAGGAAGCTGGATTTGGCTTCTTTACCAGTAACTTGTCAAGTGGCACTGCGCCTATGTATTTCAACTTACCAAGCTGCAGATTTTCTTATAACAGATTGTGTACTTGCTCTTTAGACCCTTTTAATCTCATGAACTCAATCATCATAGAAATCCTAGAAAACGCCTTCCTTTCAGTTTGAATGAATGAAATACTTAGAATTACATTGTAATTTGTTTGTATTGCTAACTGCCGTTAGCCTAGTCAGTTATTACATGAATGACTCAAAAAAAACAGTAACTTGGGAAACTGAAAAACTAATTGCAATGCTACTTGACATGCTATTGGCAGCCCCTTCCAAAGCAGCCAATCCTTGAGCGCAATTTATTTTCCTTGGTGTTGATTGGCTGAGCCCAGATAAGGAAGAGTGTGCATGTTAGCTTTTGCGTAATGCAGTGGAAACCTTTTGCGTTTCCACTGTATATATTCGTCCATCCATATTAAGGTATGTTTGGTGTTTAAACTTTTAAAATAAGCAGTTATAAGCATTTGAGAGGGGGTATCAAGTATTTACTAATTTTAGCTATTCGCAGGTTGCTGTGGTTGCTAACTAGTGAATAAAGAGGTCCACTGTATAGCGATTCTTGACATTGGGTTACATTCGGGGAACGGTAGCCGTGGCGTGGGGACAAAGTAAATTAATCAAAGAAAATAATATTAATAACAACAATAATAAGAAGAAAACAGAAGAGATGTTGGTTTTATCTTAAAGAAGAAAGTGCATGCACACACATAAAAACAATGTGAACGTATCAACCGTTGCTGAGCAGCAAATATTAAAAGACACACAGCAAAGAAAAATAAATAAATAATTGCTTATTGACATGAAAAACGTTAATATTTGTATCTATATCCCGTCCAATACTGTTATCAAACCCTTTGCTGTGCATGTGGAAGTTGTTTACTCCATTTTAATCCACCCCCAGCGGTGCATGGCACAAGAAAAGCCCCACTGTCCTGTACTTTTCCACGCACCTAAACGCAGCACAAAGCCCTATTTTCTAGCCCCCCCCAGCTCTCCGCCAATCAGTGCGCGGTGTTAGTAGTAAACAAGCGGCACAGTGTGGGCGGAACGCGGCCGCTGATTGGCTGAGCCCCGCTTTCTCGGGTACACACCCCCGCTCCAGCAACGTGTTCGGACACGAGTTTCACCGGGAGGGTCGGAGCTAGATGAGGGAATACGGCTGAAAATATCTAGAGTTTTTTCCACGCAAAGTCACGTTAAACCGACCGCAAAACGGTGGAACCGCAAAATAGTGCAAGAGGAACCTAAACAGGGTTCTGCTATAGACGTAAACACCGAACATTTTAATTTTAGTCTAATAAATACCGTGATTATTCCAATATAGATCATATTTGTTGGTGCATATTCAAAGGCTGCAGACGTTATTGCGGACAAAAATACATCTAAAACAGTATAGATGCTGAAATGGAGTAATACGTATTTTTTAAATGCATGAAACGCGCGATTATCAGAATTTATTGCGTTTTATGATGAGCTACAGAAAGAAATAACGACAGAAAAGTGTCAGTTTGTCATCCGCCCCCCCACCAACAAGCTCACTGATCTCCACCCGGCAACGCAGACCGACCTCAGGAGAAACACCCCTCCCTCCTCCCATGCTGTAAAAGAAAACAGATTTTTTCTCTCTCTTTTTTTTGCAACAAGAAAGACGCGCAACATCTACCGCCTCGTATACAAAATTCGATTTTCTTACTTTTTCGACCACGGTCCTGACCGTCCCGGTCCGAGCTGCTGCAGCAGCGGATCGTCGCTGCCTGCCTTGCCTCGCACTGCCTCGGCTTGTCCCGCCGCCCGCTCGCCGGCTCTACAGTCTGCCGGAGGAAAAAGGGGGTTGGTCGGATACGTGCCTACGTGTGTCTGCTTGGTGGACCAATGCCGGAGGTGACAGCTGGGCAGAGCGCAGAGATATCAGCCCGCGGCACGGCGCACTGTGCACAAGTGGATGATGTAGGTGAGGGGTTACCAGAGCAGCAGCAGCAGCATCCACTGTGTCTGTTTCCTGTCAGTCTGTCTGTCTGTCTGCAGCACAGGCACATCGTCCTTGTTGATTCTGCTCATGTGTTTTCAGGCAGATAAACATCTAACATGGCTCCCATCCAAAAACATAAACAACCAAAATAGATTTTTTTTCTTCTCTCCCCCTCTCTTGTGGTGTGTTTTTTTAAAAAAAAAAAAAAAAAAAAGAATAAATAAATAAATAAATAAATTCACTTGTTTGCAACAGATTCCCTAAAAGAGATGGCCAATTTTTGAGAACGTATTCTGCAACCACGAGGTCACTCAGAGTTGACCTAACTAATGCCTCATTAAAAAAAATGCAAATTCCAAATGTACAACACATGAATATTTCCTGTAGATTTAGTCTAGACTGTGTAATCTGACTGCTATTAATCCAGTTTAAGAGAAGAACCTCCATACTAATTTGAACAAGTGTTTTTTTTTCTCAGCATCAAACAATCCATCAGTTTAAAAAAAACACACGCACACACACAGAAAAGTCAAACAGCTGACATAATTGTATTCTCGCATATCAACCCCCAACATCACACGACGAATCGCCTGCGTATCACACAGCACACCACTGTGTGTGTACGCAGCATGTTTGTTTCTGTGTTGGAGAGGCCGGATTAGTGTCGGCTGTCTGCACCCTCTCCACCAGACATCCAGTCAGCAGGGATTTTAGGCTCTGAGCGCTGATACAGTCTGAGAGAGTACAGCGGAGGCCTTCTCGCAATCGTACACCTAAACCCGATACAATTCCTCTGAATTGAACCTTAGTTTTACCCTGGGACACTCGCTAGGCCTCAGCTGGATTTGAGGCGATTGGAAACCAAGACACTACAGTTACAGAGGTGAGAGTTAACAAGGATTTAATGAGACCTTATTATGCTGTTGTTTACCAGGTTTTGGTGGATTAAAACTCAATCCACATCCCATGAAACGCTTGTCTTTTTATTTAATAAGAACTCTGTGGTAAAACGTCTACACACACAATGTAAATCATTTCAGAACTCAACATTATGGTGACATATGCCTTATTATTCAACTAGCATTTTGTTTAAGGTCAAGAAGATGGTTGTATATGCAACAGGGTTCACTGACAGTAAAGGTAAGAGAAAAAAATGACACACCATTGCATAGGCACAGTGGCAAAATGAAGACGATTGTCAACATATCAGGCATGCATGGTTAAAATCTCCCAAAACATTGTGCCTTGGAACGTGGTTTGGTCGGATAGAAGAACAAAACTTTCTATTGTTCTTGTTTATAAAGAACTTTATAGAAATGATAAGTTGTTACATTGACGATGTAACATTGTGTTGGTAAAACAGTTTTCATGTAGACTAGCCCTGAAAGCCTTGAAGTTGATGTGTGCCTACGGCTAAGTTTAAAGTTCTTCATACCTCTAGGAGATTCAAATTCAGAATAATTTTCAGACAAGCATCTTCAAAGACAATAAAACAATTAAAAAGGAGTATACATTTATGGGTGGGGAAAAAGTATGTATATTTTACGCCTGCCTATTCACGGTTTGGTATTAGTGGAATTTTCTGAACATAACTTACTTATTCACGGAAAATTTAGCTATTCATAGATTTTTTTTTGTAGAGTATATTTAAGATATTTGAAAGAAAATGCAGCTGGGGAAACTGAAATACCTTGCTGCAAAGCTACTTGACACACTGTTGGGTGACGTTTGCAAAGCATCCAATCTAGAAGTGTCATTCATTTTGCGTGGCGCTCATTGGCTGTAGTCCCAAGAGCAGAGAAAAGGAAGACCGTTAGCTTCTGCAGTAGTCCTGAGACAGTTTCCAATGATATATAAATGCATTCACTCCATCTGCCTCCTATTCTGCAACTAACACATTTAGATATCAAATATCTAGCTCCTTGTTGGGGTAAAACACAACACCTTAAACATAGCTTGGTCATTTTGTTTGCAAAATAAGAGAATCAAAATGTTTTTTGTTTTTGTTTTAAAGATGTAGTAGCAGAATGAGTTGCAGAGATTGGTTAGGTCTTCAGGCCTTTATTGTTAAAAATGTTTTTTTACCTAATGAGCATTCCTGTCAACAAAACACATCAAAGGCTGCCTGTGGCCTCCATTGGCCCCAGATCCACCCGTCCCTACCCTACTGGTCTTTCCTGGAAAAAAAGAGAGGGTGCGGAAAAAGAGGTGGAGAATAGCATGTTAGGATGTATGTAACACACAAAGAGGTCAGGAAAGGAATGAGGTGCAGCACCGTGTCCTTCCTGCAGAAACAAACCTGCAGTCCAAGGAGATATCTGGACCATAAAGTAGAGAGTGAAGCATCTTAAGCTTCATGGCATCACCTCTGAAAACCACGTGTCATAAATATTGGTGTTTTTTTTCAACAACCCTGATTTCAACTGATGATTAAGAGGTGTTTGCTGAACTCTACTCATCTGAATCAAGTGGTAAAGCAGGGCAGCGTGCCTTCTAAACCAGGGTTGAAAAGCATTGCTCCTGACATGTGGGCAATTTGTTTGCATTGCAATAAGTCAGGAAATCAACACAAGTTTTTTTTTTTTTTTTTTTTTTTACAATTAATACGAGGGCATATTCAGAAATGTTGAGATTAATCTCAGAAATCTTCTAGAAAAAACAAGGAAATTTCTGGGCTCCATCCATCCATTATCTCACATGCTTGTCCCTTATGGGGCCACCAGGGTTGCTGGTCCAGCTGTAAATGGGTGAGGTGGGGTCACCCTGGACAGGTTGCCAGTCTATCGCAAATTTCTGAGCTCCAAAAAGTTAGTTAAATTTCTAGAAAAAACTTGGAAATTTTGTGGTTTCAAAAGCTGAAATTTACAAATCAAAAAAATTTGACGCTTGAAACTCAGAAATTCCTCGATTTTTTCTAGAAAAATTCTGAGATTAATCTAAATTTTCTGAGTGTTTAGGCAGAAATATACTCATATTTTTGTCTACAATGGCCCTAATACATCATAGTACAGTTAATCCCACAAACTCTCTGTTGAAAATGCTAACTGGTGACCTTCCTTACTTATTGCTGGGAGATGCTGTAGCACTACATACTAATTACAGAAAATATATGGATAGATAGATCCCGTCTTACAAGTCAACTTAAGCTCACAGATGAACACAGGTAAGCTAAGGTGCAATTTGGAGATAATTTACATTATTAGATGTGTGGGATTGGTTTAAAGAATCAGAGCCACGTAACCCTGGAAGAACGTCTGCATACAAGCAAGAATGTTGCTAAAACATTTAAGCTAGCAAACTTTTGAGCAAGTATATCTGAACTAACATTGTTGGAAATAACTGCATTTTGGTTATGTGCTTATACAGCTGTGATGCCAGAAAATGACCAGAAAATGACCAGGGGCAGGTTGATATGGAAACCATACATTTTATATTAAATCTCACTGCCAGATCTCAAAGATCCAGATAAAAAAATAAAATAAAAAATACTAACAAATTTAATCTGAGATTGAAACAAATACACAAAGCAGTTCTGATAGATAACTAAGAAGACAGAGCAGTAAACAGTCTGGGAGGGTGGTTACTGGATTAGTGGAGGGTGTGATTACAGCTGAGTGATCAGTAACAGCAATGACATGGTGGTAACAAGGAGATCAACAAAATTAAGCTAACTGACGACATGCAAGGGGCAATGACAGACACAGAACTCAAACCCACATTCAGGGTTTTGTCTGGAATTAACTATGATAAACTAATCCTCAAAAAAAAAAAAAAAGAGACATGTCTCAAAACCCTGAACCAATTCAGATTAGTAAGTCTGGTCACCCAACCCTCTACTAACCACTTTTGCCCTTCCTCCATGATATCCCTACAAAAAGCACAAATATGGAACAGAATGGGTTTTCACAGCCTTTAATGAACCGTGGCAGGAAAAGCAGGCTCAATGACAAACATGCCTTTTATTTGGGCCTGTGGTATTTGAACAGGTCACTTGATTTATATGGTAACGGATGGCATGACAACAGGCATTACAAGAATGACGACTCCACCCTGCTTTCAGGCAGTTTTATTTGAATTCTACGAAGTCCCTGGTGCCTCTCCTACCAAAAATCAGCTGCAGTGTTTACATTACAGGTCATAATTTAGCTAAAACCTCACATGCATCACCTAGCCAGAATGGAGACTGTTCAACCACTGGAACAGGAAGAAAGTAATAAAATAGATAAAAATTCATAAAAAGAATAGTACGAGAGAAATCTCTCACCGAGAGTTAAGCACTTCAACAGGCAAGAAAAATATTTGGTATGAAAAGAAACATCACACCACCACCATCAGGAGCAAGATGATGGTGGTATGGTTGTCCAAAAAAGGAACAAAAACATGCAAAATACAACTTGAAGCTGTAAATAAACTCAGCTGAGGAAACAATAAATCAAGGGTAGTTTCTGTAGCAAACGGTAAATATATTTATGTTGTAAAGCTGGAAAAAATTTTGTTAATGGAGAATTATGGAGACTCAGTGTGACAGTATCTAAACAGATATTGTCAGACTGTTTTCAGTCTTGCCATACGGTTCCACATTTGAAAAAGACATTACGAAGGTCTTGTGAAGAAACAAAGAAGTTTTTCAGTAATATCAAACCTTGTCATGCTTTTGAACTATTTGCGTCACTTTTGTTGTGCTCTTTGTAGTGCAGATTTATCAGAATTAGGGATATAGAATACACAGTATTCTGCCTTGACACTGTGGGGTCAATGCTCTAGCGTTTAGTGGTCCCAATTTCTGAAATATTTATTAGATGAATTAGTCAGAAAGTACATCATGCCATCAGTTTTACTTTAGGTTCAAGCATCTTTCACCCTAGGTTGAGTGAACCTTCATCGGCATAGACAGAGGGTTTGCATAGGACTGCATGAGAGTAATGTCATTGCATCTATGGCATGTGGTAGATTTTTTATTCAGACTGCAGAGTTTTTTGACATGTTGAAACCCCTCCAAGGCTATCAGGCTTGACTGATGATCAAATTATGTATGCTACTGTTTTGAGTATGAATCTAGTCCTAATTCATTGAATTGATGAACAGACACACGATGAAGGTATAAAAATTAAAAACAATCAACTTACTGTACTGAACAAGTATCACAATTAAAAGTAATTATTTTGAATGTGATAAACATTCAAATTAGCAGATAGCACCAAACAGAAAATATGACTAAAAGACATATCCTAACTAGTTTTATACAAGTACATGCAAGCTATAAAGGGGTATGCTACTTTTTACTGTTCAAAAATTGTTGTACAAGTTTTGAATGTGATGTGCTAATTATGTAGCTGCATAGGTAAATAAGAGAAACCTAGTATTTTCTGATCACCTTAAATAGCATAATATGGCTGATGGAAATGAACTTTCACACAACTTCATAGTCCACAGATAATAAAGGAATGCTTTTATCTAGATAAGTAAATTCCTGTGACAATGAGAGAAAAGGTGATTGCAAGTTTGGTCTTCCGCCCCATTTCCATCCATCTGTCCGTTTGGTACAATGTCAAGGTAGGAAAACTGGATGTTGAACATGATATGATAGTCCTTGTCTTGCGAATGGCGTTTTCTTGTTGTGAACTTGTGACACTACTGTCCAGTTGAAACTGTGGCTGGCTCATTGGATGATGTTTCAGAACTTTCCAGGGTGTTTGGTGGCAATGTGTGAGATCTCCATCCTGTCGTGACATCAAAATCTTGTTCTGAAAAATTAGAAGGAAATTGTGAGATCTTTTGACACGTGGCTTCACATTTCTGCGTTAAACATCTTTCCATTTTAGAGCAAACATACCTCCTCCTGATTTTGTGCTCCCATTGGTTCTTCCATTACGCTGCCACAGAGAAACACACAGAAGGTTTAAAAACTAATAAAAATAGAGTGTGTACCCAGAATAGCTTTGAATAGCCATTACATATATTTTGAACAGCTTTACTCCAGCTCACAACTTTTTTATTTGAAACCAGTGGTGGTATAAAAAGGAAACTAAATGGACTAAATATTTCCCTGCTTAAAGATTTCTCACTTCAGATTTGGGTGAAACTCACGGTTGTGTATTGTATGAAAGACAGACCAACTTCATCTTTTATTTGCCAGAGATCAGAACTTTTACATATTGACTTACAAACCAAATCTAGAAAACATCCCTCTGACTCTGTCATTCCTGCTTTTCTAGAATGGTAATAATCATAACATCTTTTCTCAAACATGGCTCTGTTCCAACACCTTCCAAACATTTCTTCAGGGTTGAGAAGATCTACATCTTGTTATTGTGCACCTCCCACTTGGAATGCACCGCAATAATGCTTGACTGGACACCAGCAATTTCTCTTTCTCGGATTAAATTTTTAATAATCAATCTTATCTGTTTCATCTGCATTTGGCTGTTAACCCCCAGAAGGTTTCCTGAGGATTTAATAACAATAAATGACTGAAAGCAGAAAATGATGAGATTTGACTTTCTATCAGTAACATGATCTTAAATAAAGACAGATGTAGTGGAATGGTCAAGGGAAGATTGCTGAACGGTCTTTGTTTTGAAGTTCACAAAACAAGAAATGAGCAACTAAGTCTTCAGGTCCGTGAGAACACCAGCTTCTCCTCTCCAGTTACTTACTAGCCTATTGATATTTTATTTTACATCCGCCTGCAGTCTGTCAGCCTGTCAGGTTACATAACAGATCCAGGACGATGAGAGTCTTGCAACATTTCGGAGCTTCCTTCATGCCTTGCAAGCGGCAACGCCTCCAGTTCAAGCTTGTAGAGTAAGGTCACTGACCACAGCGCATGAAAGTAACAACAACCCGAGAGGAACGAAATACCTCTGCGCAATCAGTGGAGATTTTTCCTGTGTGGAGGCATTGATCTCAGTTTCCCTCTCGGTTCAGGTATGTGTTGTCCAATGAACAGCTAATATTTCAAGGTAGAGGAACATCTGATGAAACTATATCCGTCTCTCTGAGTGGGCGGATGTCGCTCCTCTGAGATTATGAAGCACATTAGTTTGTCGTTTTGTTTGTGGTGATTTTGGAATTTACAATATTTTGCCCTTGTTGTCATTGCCTGGGAGTCGTCAGTACTCCCACTTCCTTCAGTCAATGCTTCAAACTCTTAAGCTGTACTGAAGTTTCCTAAATTCTGTTTTATTGGTCAGCTCTAAGCAGCCAATATTTGGGCTATATTTCCTGCTTTCTGCTCAGATAGATCGCCATTTGCGATGGTGATCTATCTCAGTAGTGCCACACCTCAGTGTGGAATTGGAAACAACAAAATGTGATGCGAAAGTGATAGTTTGATCGTAGATAGTCTTGGTGAACAGAAAGAACCGTCAGTTTTAGGTTCCACACCCCACAGATTTGATCATTTATATGGATATATCCTAATTATATAAATGAAATACCCTAATGAAATAAGTGCTTCATAAGGTTTTGTTTTTTATGCCAAAAGCATATATAATCTCAGCATTTTTTTTTATAAACGTTTCTGTTCTACGGTAAAATATGAAAGAACTTGCCATTGCACTTTGTGAAATTGAGTCCGACATTTGATTGGTTAACCGACAAATTAGATCAGTGGTTTTGACCAGAACTGCGTCTGTACCCTGGATGTGTAATCCAGACAGACAAAATCCACTTTTGATGTGTTGCAGACTGCAGCCAGTAAAAGCTTTAATATTTGATGTCTGTTTCTTACACTGAATATATTTAATAAATTGTCTGCAACAAATTAATGACATGTGTAAGTAACATTAATTGTTAATAAGTGGCCTCCATACAAAACACATCAAATCAGAATTGACAGTGGAGTAGTTTCTTTTTACGACCAGTGGAAGCGCTGTGGGTCCAATCAGGTGCTTCCTTTGAATTATTGTGGTGTTCAGTATAAATATAAATCCAAAAACACGTTTTTAATAATTCAGTAAATTCTAACTATGACAGTTTAAATGGTGTCATGAATGTTCCCCATTCTTAATGTGCCAGTTAGAGTTGATCTAGTTTTTAGTGAGATTTATAACAATCCCTTTGTGGTCACATTTAACTTATTCATTCATTCATGGTAATTGTTGTGTTTTCGTGTGCAGGAAAAATACATTATTTATTTATTTATATTAGCTTTACAAAAACCAAATTATATGAACTAGTTTGCAATAATATTATTTATTTGATCCGTGTAATTTATTAGTTGTCACATTTAAAGTTCTTGTTTGTGGTTCTATGAACAGAAACGAAATAAAATGTATATATACAATACTTACATAGATAAACACACAAGTCTTTTGGGGGGCTGAAGCAGAGCTTCATGTGGGACAACCCATGTTATTTTAACTGTTTGAAAGTAACATCAGCCAACAAACATTGACTTTATAGTAAACTAGTTAACAAGTTTGACATCTTACATTTCCTGAATAGTGGCAGCTGCCAACATCATAACAGATTAATCTATTGCATGTGTACCAACTATATAAAATAGCATGTGCAATAGAATTTAGTTCGTATTATTCAATTAAAAAAAAAAAAATATATATATATATATATATATATATATATGTATATATATATATATATACATATATATATATATATGTATGTTGTTTTCAACATGCTAACTCCTTACTCTTGGGGCCCCCTGGTGGTTTGGGGGCCATAATCAGCCGCTGTACTCGCATATTCTATATGCATATAGTATATGCATATACTATATGCATACTATTATTCATTATATATATATATATATATATATATATATATATATATATATATATATATATAAAATAAAAGAAAGAAAAATATGTTAATATATAAAAATAAAA